>NC_064410.1:5737500-5972500 GCF_023375975.1 Astyanax mexicanus | reverse complement strand
TCTATTCATATTATAATACAGTAAAAATAATCTAGTCTGCCAGACCTAAACCACACATAATACAGGTAAAGACCAGCACTTATAAAAAAAAATGAATCATGATTTTAAGATTTTAAGAAGATTGACACCACTAATATAAATATATTTTAGTGTTTTTGTGCATTTCAAGTAAATAAAACAAAATCGTAAGCATATAGTTTCCATTAATCTATTGAGCAATCAAGTATATATTTCCTTTAAGAACCGAAAGCTAGTAGAATACAATAATTTTACGAACACATTTTTAAATAATGCACAAAATCAGGTTTATTACAGTTATCGGCAAGCTAACAGAAATTATTGGGAATTAATCTTTAGGCGGGGAGCAGCACAAGTAATGCTGTTGTTTTTACCACAAACATGTTTTTGTTCTAACAAGATCTATGGTGAGAGCAAGAGCATGAGATTACTCATGTCAGCTGTTAAATAAATATGTTGTTTGAGAATAATCAATCACTTTTTGAATTTTTTTGGTTACATTTAAGAAAAAAGTATTAGAAAAAGCGTGTGTGTGTGTGTGTGTGTGTGTGTGTGTTTGTGTAGACAGGCAGCACTCACTGCAGCAGGGCCTTGGTCTTGCGTGTGGGGTCGTCAGGACGGAAGTTTTTATACTCCTCCACCTCCTTCTCCAGAGACAGCAGCTGAGACTGCAGCTTACTGCGCAGACCTGGCAACGTGTCCCGAATGTGATTGGTCAGTTGCTGCCAGAGAGAGAGAAAGAGACGCATGAGGTAAAATGATGATATATAAAATAATAAATTAAAAGATAAAAAAGGGGGGGTGTGGTCAGTGAGGTCAGACCTGATTGAGGGTCTTCTGCAGGTGCGGCGTTCCCATTCGCTCAGCTATGTGTCTGTAAGCTGGATGAGACAGGAAGAACTTCCGCTCGGCGGCCAGAGCAGCTCGGATATCCTTCCGACCGTCAATGTCCTTCTGACTTCTGTTCACCACTCCAATGTAGCCTAGTGTACACACACGCACACACACACACACACACACACACACACACACACACACACACACACACACACACACACACACACACACACACACAGATTACACACTCCACTAGGTGCTTCACTACTATATTGCTTCATTCTTCTGTGTGTGTGTGTGTGTGTGTGTAAGTAAAAGTAAATCTGTAAATGTGTGTTTATTGTTGTGTGTGTTTTCTGTGTCCCACCTCTACGCAGGGGGAGGAGCTTGTTCTCCAGGATGTCTCGAGCATCCGTGCCCTCGTCCATCAGGTCCAGTTTTGTGATCACGCCGATAGTGCGCAGTCCTGGAGGAAAAACACAAATCACATACCAGTTAAGAGAGCTGAGAGTCTTAGCCATCAAGAATCTCTGACTACAATACCCAGCATGCATTACAGATATAGTGGCTAAATCAATACAGACATACAGCTCTGGAAAAAATTAAGACACCACTTTAGTTTCTGAATCAGTTTCTTTAATTCTGCTATTTACATGTAAATGTAATATACTTAATATACTTAATATACAATATATATATATAATGATCTCCAACGACTCTGCTGGCTCTGTATGCTCAGTCGGATTGGCAGTTGTAAACTTAAACATTTGCAGAATGTTGAAAACTATTGTGTCTTTTAAAGGCTTAGCTCAGAAGATTGAGTATGAGAACACTAACTAGATACCCCTCTTGAACATCACTCATCCCAGTAGAGCATCAGAACACTAACCAGATAACCCTATTGAGAGTACATCACTCATCCCAGTAGAGCATCAGAACACTAACCAGATAACCCTATTGAGAGTACATCACTCATCCCAGTACAGTATCAGAACACTAACCAGATAACCCTATTGAGAGTACATCACTCATCCCAGTACAGTATCAGAACACTAACCAGATAACCCTATTGAGAGTACATCACTCATCCCAGTACAGTATCAGAACACTAACCAGATAACCCTATTGAGAGAACATCACTCATCCCAGTACAGTATCAGAACACTAACCAGATAACCCTATTGAGAGTACATCACTCATCCCAGTACAGTATCAGAACACTAACCAGATAACCCTATTGAGAGTACATCACTCAGCCCAGCACAGTGAGCATCAGTATTATAACCAGATAACCCTATTAAGAGCGCATCCCTCAGCCCAGTACAGTGAGTATCAGTACCATAACCAGATAACCCTATTGAGAGTACATCACTCAGGGGAGTACAATAAGTATCAGGAAACTAACCAGATAACCCTATTGAGAGTACATCACTCAGCCCAGAACAGTGAGTATCAGTACCATAACCAGATAACCCTATTAAGAGCGCATCCCTCAGCCCAGTACAGTGAATATCAGAACAAAGCAGAGTTAATGAAAATCAATAATTGAAGTTGAATTGATAGTTGAAAAGCTAAAGGAATCCAGATCAAAGCAATAGTTCTGTACAGGAATTTCCTCTTCACTCAATTCGACGGCATTTTTTAATATGATTAATTCCAAAACGTAAAGTACATTTCATCTCGTCAGACATTACCAAAGCTGTGCACAATGATGTATGAGCAAGGGTACTTGGTAAAAGCTTAATGTAGCATCCTGCCCCACCCACAATCGGTGTCTGTGATCGACCAATCATACTGAAAGAAGATTGGCAATCAGAATCAGCCGTGAAACACTGATTGGTTCATCACTAATTGAAAAGAAGAAAAAAAAACACTCAAAATTCAGATGTATTTGAACTCTTAGGCTATGATGCATCACCATGGTGTGTGTGTGTGTGTGCGTGTGTGTGTGTGTTCAGCAATAAACACTCTCCTGCTGTTCTAGAGCAGGGCAATCAGGATGGATACAATCTCCCACACAATCACCTTCAGTATTTCACTGTCTGCACGTGAAATCCATCCATTTCTAAAGGCTTTTAGAGCACCATCCACTTCATGATTTATGGAGATCATTACTATACTGCCACGTGCAATAGCTGCATCCTGTTATCGGCTGAAAATATAAATGAGGACCTACACTACCAACCAAAAGCTTGGACATCCCTTCTTATTCATTTTTTTAAATGAATGATTTTTAAATGAATACTGAAGTGATCCAGACTATGAAGGAACACATAAGGAATCATGTAGTAACTTAAAAGTGTTAAACAAACCAACATACTCTTATCTGTGGTGCTGTTAACTTGGGGTTTCTGAGGCTGGTAACTCTGATGAACTTATCCTGTACAACAGAGGTAACTCTTGCATTTCCTTTCCTGGGACGGTCCTAATGAGGGCCAGTTTCATCATGTTTTTGCTGGTTATTGCGGCTGCACTTGAGGATAATTTCAAATACCTTCATTTCTAAATGTTTTTATCCTTTTAATTAATTTTTGTCTTTTTTACTTAGTTGAGTAGTTCTAGCTTCTCATAACATGGATTAGAACATTACTCAAATAGAGCTATTCTTCACTGTATACCTGTAACTCTACCTCTTCACTACTTTACAAGTGATGCTCTCAAACACTTTATTAAGAGGCAAGAAATTCAAGTAATTATTAACTCTTGACGAGTTCAGCACAGCTGTTAACTGAAGTCCTAAATTCCAAGTGACTCTACCTCAAAAAATCTAAAGCCAAGATCTGCAAAACTGTTTAATCTAAGCAAGAGGAGCTACTTTTTCTTAAAGTATCTAAAATATAAAACATATTCTGGTTTGTTTAACAGCAAATCCAACACAGGTGGGGTTCATTACCCTGAGGGTCCACCTCCTTGGCGATCTTCAGGGCGTCTGAGTTGGCCAGGTCAGTGTTGGCTGGTGTAACAGCCAGGATCAGACAGCTTTCCTTGGTGATGAACTGCATCAGCATGTCTCTAATCTGGTGCTCGATGTCATGGGGCTGGTCGCCGACGGCAACCTTGGTCATCCCTGGCAGGTCAATGAGAGTCAGATTCAAAACTGCGGGAGAGAGAAAGAGAAAATAGTTATTAATATTATAATAATAGTAGTACTAGTAGTACATAATATCTATTACTGCTAATACTAGTGTTCTATCTTTACACTGTTTTCACACTGCAGTTTGGTGAATGCACTAAAGAACTTTACTACATAGTATTGCTGTTTCTAAATGAATATGAATTACTTTTCTTTGCATTATTTGAGGACTAAAAGCACTGCATCTTTCTCATTACTTTTCTTTTCTACTTCTCAATGTCTGAAAACACAGGTGTATCTAAAAAGAATAGATGTATCACAAACAGATTGATCTATTTTAAGCATTTTTTTATTATTTTTTATTATCGTTGATTATTATGGCTTACAGACAATGAAAACCCAAAAATCTGTATCTCAGAAAATGTAAATATTATATAAGACCAAATGGTACCTTTGGCAGTGTGGGCAGGAAAACAAATTCATTTTCCAGCAGGACTTGGCACACTGCCCACACTGCCAAAAGTACCAACTGGTCCTATACAATATTCTAATTTTCTGAAACACTGATTTTTGGGTTTTCACTGTCTGTAAGTCATAATAAAATAAAAGAAATAAACGATTAAAATAGATCACTCTGTGTGTAATACATCTATATAATATATGTGTTTCACATTTTTAACTGAAATACTGAAATAAAGTATTTTGTCAATAATATTGACAAATAATGATAATGATAATTCTGCAGGGGTCTTTTTTTTTTCTCCAAAGTATAAAAGTTTCATTCTATTCCAACAACTGTCATTTGGTACATTTGTTTTTGTCAATGTGTATATATATATGTATATATATATATATATATACATATATATATATATATATATATATATATGTATATATATTGTGGCGTGAGGAGGCGGGGGAGTTGTGGGTCCGCCCCACGCCAGAGCGCAAAGCCATGCCTGTCTCGGCTGGCCCGCATGAGGGCTGATTGAGCCGCCAGTTGAGACAGGCATAAAAACTCTGCCTCAGCTCACACTCGGGAAAGACTTGGACTTGGGAGGAGTGAGCTGAGGCCGCCCGGACCTTTAAAAACCACTAAAGTAATTCTACGGACTCTAGAGCCCCATTGGGCCGAGTTATGGTTGTTTAAGTTTGTTTTTGGGTGTGGTGGAGGGCATTTGAAATAAAAGGTGCGTTTTGAGTTCATTTACTCCCCGTGTCTGTGTTGTCTGTGTGCTTCCTCCTTCTGGGTCACAGTGGTCACGCCCCCTACCCCAGGGGCCTACCACAATATATATATACATGTATATATATATATATATAAAGTTGTGTGTTACCATTAGGGGAGTAGACTCTCAGGTTGATGGGAATGGGAGAGATGCCCTTATTGGTGCCTGTGATCCGGTCCGTCTCCGCCTCGATCTCCGACCGAACCTCGTCAAAGTCCACAAACTTCTTCCCCTTACAGTGTAAAAACTCGGCATACTCTACACACAAAAACACAGACACACCGTTTGTACTAGAACCAATATTTTGAGTAGGGCTGTGTATTGAACAAAACTTAAAATAAATATTACAAAACAATATAATCCAATCTTAATACATCATAGTATAAAAAATACTATCATAGTATAAAAAATACATTTATAAAATATACACAGAGTACAACATTGCTATTGAGGGGTCATGGTTTGAAAAAACACACTAAACGAACCAATGTCCCAATCTTTACATGAAAATTTTTGATATTTAAAAATCAATATTGTGTTTATATTTAATATATTACCGTTTTTTTCCCACTATAAGGTGCATCGGATTATAAGGCGCACATTATGCGACACTAGTAAGGAACAGGGGTGTCAACATGTTTTTCTTCTAATTTAGCAGGTCTTGCCGCTGGGTTGTGGTGGTGGGTAACTAACTAAAGCTAAGCTAAGTAAGTTCTTTAAAAAAAAAAAAATAAAACATTTTCTTTTAAAGTCAAACAAGCGCTGTATGTCTCTCCACAAAGAAGTCTCTCCTGAAAACTGTTTATTTGGGTAAGTAAAGCACTTCCATGCATTTACAGTAAGTTTAGATTTCCAGATTTCCACTAAGGCTGGGTGCAGCAGCATTAGCATTAGCAGCTAACTGCTAGCTGTGTTTAGAGCTACTAAATGCTGCCGACAGCACTACACTGAGGCGATATAAGCAAGCAGTTCATCCCACGTAGCTTGTTTTAACGATGTAATACTGCTCCAGTCTCGCTGCTGGAGAAACTTTACTGAACTGTATAATGGTGTTTTTCAGCAGAGTGGCTTTACTGCTCCTTAATACCTGCCTTTTAAAATGCGAAAATACAGTAAGGCGCACTGACGATTTTGGGAAAATTAAAGGATTTTAAGCCCGCCTTTCAGTGCGAAAAATACGATAAACAAAATTAAGTTTAAAAAAAAAGAAATTGCAATACTCTTAGATTTTCTTTTATCCCTAATTGTGAGATAAATGTTTGTGAAATCAAGGTATTTGTTATGTGAGAGTTTCAGAAAGTTCAGAACTGGCCTCTTCACTCTCACCTGCTTTATTGTTGACCAGCTGCAGAATGAGGGGCCTCCGGGTGACGATGCCGGAACCACGGGGGAGAAAATCCCTGTAAAAGACAAAGAGAAACAGAGAGGGAGAGAGTGTTAAAAAAAAATAATAAAACGTTTCTAATGACCCACATGCTATTACTATCATAGTGCTGGGCGGTATGAATGAATAAAAAATATATATCACTGTATTTAGCAAGATTCTGATGGTTTAGCTGTATATCATGATATCTATTATATGATTTATTCATATTTTATTTTTTAATTTATATCCAGCACCCCACATGACAATGACAATAATATTGTTTATCGCAATCATTCCTGGGACAGTGTATCGTCCACACTAAAATAGTACTGTATTAAAGTGCCCCGTTATTGCCTATAAACACCCTTACCTACCCCCTCTATATACAGCTCGTGAAAAAAAAGAGACCACTTAAAAATGAGGAACTCTTTGATTTTACCAAATTTAAAACCTCTGGAAAATAATCAAGAGAAAGATGATCACAAGCCATCAAACCACCAAGCTGAACTGCTTGATTTTTTGCAGCAGGAGTATTTAGCATAAAGTTATCCAAAAGCAGTGTGTAAGACTGGTGAAGAGACCATGATGCCAAGATGCATGAAAAAAAAACTGTGATTAAAAACCACCAGGGTTTTTCCACCAAATATTGATTTCTGAACTCTTAAAACTTGAATGAATATGAACTTTTTTTCTTTCCATTATTTGAGGTCTGAAAGCTGTGCATCTTTTTTTTTTTTTTTATTTCAGCCATTTCTCATTTTCTGCAAATAAACGCTCAATATTTTTATTTGGAATTTGGGAGAAAATGTTCATTTTATTGAAACATATACCCATAAATAGCTAAATCAGATAAACGGATTCAGATTCAGTATTTTTCAATACTCTTAATTTCAGAAGAATAATGAGCAAGTGCCCCAACACTTTCCTCCATATTGTGTATCGTGATATATGATTTTTCCCTTATCATCCAGCACTATTTTATATATATGAGCAAGAAGAGGAGAAGAACAATGCAGTTTCTGACGGGCAGGAAAACGGACAGAACATCGTGTGGATGAGAGAGTTACACAGAAATCGTTCATGACAATCAAGCCTGATTTGCTCTCACTCCCCAGCCTGTGGAATTATTATTCATGAGGAAGAGGAACGAATCAACAGCCATTTCTTCATCCCATCAGAGTTTCCATTCCCATCAAAGCAAGCAAACACTCTGGAACCCGCCTGCACCAACACACAAACAGATGGTACCCTGCCACTCGCTTCAGTGGGTTTTAAAACCGGCTCTTTAGGGGCTGACGGACCGACTCGAGCGTCTCGTGCTGCCGCCCGCCAGAATCTTTCACAGCCAGCGGGGGCCTCGTTCTTCCTGCGTGATCCGAACAGAGCGCGTATCGTTAGTTAGTGAACACATCTCATCTAAAATAAAATTAAATAAATAAATAAAAAATCTTCATCTCCCCGTGGGATCCGGCCGCAGCCATCAAACGCAATTTCAGCCCTCGCACTCGACACGACAGCGCCAAGATTCCAGCGGTTACCCAATTAGCACATGATCAGCCCGGCCGCGGCCGTGTGATACTTCTGATCAATTCCTCATCAAACAAACCAACAAAAACGCCACACGTCTGATTCCTCAGAACGTCTACAGGAGGAGAGCTGAAGCACAGCAGACAGAGAAAAAGATTAGGCTTCCGATTGAGCACACATTCCTGACCAAACTCTAAAATCACCTAATATTTAAGTGATGCCAGAAACACTGCAAAAACAAACCTTCATTTATATGAATTAATTTAGCTGAATTCTTAACTCAAAACATCAATTTTAAATGAAGTGCTCTCTTATTTTCTCTAAAGCTGTGTGTATAGAATGCAGAGATGCTACCATATCAGATCCTGAACTGTGACCACATAATGGACAGACAGACAGTCAGACAGAGACAGACAGACAGACAGACAAATGAATAGAAAGTAGAGACAGATACCGTTTATGATTGGCTTTAGAGGGTATAGTGCTGAAAGGCCACAGGGGGAAACTAACTAGAGTGCGCTACACTATACTAGAGTGTCTCTCGCCCTCTGTCTCTCTCTCTCTCTGGTCACACTGAGGTCAGACACAGAGATACACACAAAGACACACAAACACATGCACGAAAATGTAACGACTTACTTTGCATGCTATACATTACAGCACACAAGAGCTAAGGAGAATCAGCCAAGAACAAATTAGCATGAGCTCAACCAGACTGTTCCCTCTCTCTCTCTCTCTCCCAAACACACACACACACTCTTATTTCCAGGGAAAAAAGGCGGAGGGCTTATGTCCATTATTCATAGGCTGTAAATGATGGAGGAGGCTGAGCAGATTGTGTATCATATCATCCATTATGCATGCACAAGCAAAGAGCAGCAAGAGAGAGAGAGAGAGCGAGAGCGAAGAAGAAGAAGAAGAAGAACGAGAAAAAAAGACAACAGGTCCAATCCAATTCCCCGTCCTCGACTGTTCAGTTCAGCTCAGCTCAGCTCAGCACAACTTTCCATTAGCACAGAAGAAGAAAAAGGCGAGGAGGGGCCCGAACCCAAACAAACAGTCAACCTCCTCCTTTTCCTTTTTTCTCTTCTCTCATTATCCCAAAAAAATAAAAAGACGACGACATAGCTCCCTCACATCCTGGGCCTAGAGCTATAGCAGCACAGCATGCTTCCTGATGGCCCTGCCTGTGCAGAAATGTGGGTTACGTTAACTGTGCTGCTTTATGGCCACTTTTACCTCTTTTCCACCAAAAAAAGTGCTGGTGCTGGTGCCGGAGCCGGTTCATGCGATCCTGCGAGTCTTTTAAGAACCGGCCGGTGTTTCCACTGCTTCAAGGAGTCACTCACTACGTATGTGAATGTGGGCGTCAACAGAAGTCGGGGGACGATTTGAAACATCGAAACAACATGGCGGAACCCGAGCTTCTTTTTAAAATTGTGCTGCTATTTTTCATTCATTTAGCTGCTTCTGCTGCTCTTAGCTGTGAATGGAGGTGAGGTTTGTAAACAACTTTGCCCCGGAGACGCTTCAACGGCCCGCCCTTTGGCCGCTCGCGTCGCACGTTCACTGGTTCCAGACCAGCAAGACTGTGGGGCCAGAAGGGAACCGGTTTTTCTGGCCCAGAACCTGTGATTTTGCAGTGGAACCGGCACCATGCCGGTGGAAAAGCGCCCTTTGAGGCCCAATCCCATTTCTAATTTGTACCCCTTTTTTAAAGTGAAACCTTTCCTCTTGAAGCAGAATTACAAAAGGAGAAAGAGAAAGGGGTGAGAACCTGTAGGCAACCTTGCTGGGCTGAGCGATAAAGGTGTTGAGCTAAAGTTCAGCAACCTAGCTGCTGAATTTAACTTATTTTTAGGACACTGTAGGCTAGGGGTGTAACAGTGTGCACAGTAGAAACGTAGTTGAGTAAAAAAGTTACTTTTTTATTAGTTCTGGTTATTAGTTCTGGAATGTATGGGCGGGAACACAAGGCCCAGCTGACCAATCACAGCTGCTGCTGCTGTCTGCGTCACACGATGCGTAGAAAGCTTAAATGTGTTTGCACAAACATACCCTACACCTGCCGCACAGCGCCGACACACTGTCTTTGTTCAATCACTGCTGTCTGTTGCACCATTTAAGGTGCAACAGCACCGAGGCTGAAGCAGTATTAGCATTAGCCGCTAACCGCGCTAAGCACTAGTTTTTTTTTGCCGCCATTCAGAGGTGAGTATTATCTGCCTCTAGCCTGCTGCTAAACACGGCTAGCACTGCTGGAGCAGCATTAGCTGCTAAAGGCGCAAGGCGGTAGCTCTTTCGCCGTTCAGGACTGTAGCCTGCAGCTAATATCGTCCTTGCTTACTGGAATACTCAGGGTTCCTCAGTGTAGCGCTGCTGTGTGGCATTTACTGTTAGCTGCTCATGCTAATGCTAATGCTGCTGCACCCAGCCTTAGTGGAAATTTGGAAAACTAAGCTTACTGAAACTAAACTAAAGCGCTTTACTTACCCAAATAAACGGGTTTCAGGAGAGAAACCTGTGTAGATTAACGTTCAGCGCTCGTTTGATTGTTTTTTTTTTTTTTCACCTAGCTTTAATTAACTTAGATAAGTTAGCTACTGAGGTCTGAGTTTCCCCTTCTGAAGTCTCCAATGCTCCACCAGCCGCTTGAGTTCAGTAAAACTGAGCCAGATTCTCTTTTAGAAGTTGTACATTTGACGTAAGTACGTAAAGACGCGTGGCGTGACCAGAAGAAGAACTCCCACGAAAAACGACCCGACATCCCAGTTTTTAGAATGAATATATTATTAGGCTTAGCAGGGATGGTCGTTCCAGCACACTGGTACCATTAAACGCATTTTTAGTATCTGGCAACAACAGACAATAGACAAAATGAGCCAAAACTAAAAAAATAAATAAAATAAAAATCAATCAAGCGAATTACACATAAAAATGAAAATCCACAGGCTCAGTTTTCAACTCCGTCTCCAACCCACTGAACTGAAGCCTTTTCCTCTGTCTTCTACTAATAATTCATGGCCTCTTCCATTCCACTTTCCTCAGCAATCTGTCGCAAGAATGCACCAGACGTAACGCGGCCTCTCGGCCTCAGCGGCCAATCGGATTCGCAGATCTCCAGCCGTAGGGCTGTACCCACTGTGTGCAGGGCGAATTAGATAAGAGCCTCGCCTGGACCAGCCTGTTAAACAAGATATGACAATAATACTATCTCCCCGGGGACGATGACATCACCCTGCCACACAACGCCAAGAGGAAGGCCTGGTCTTTACTGCTGCAGATCAGTCAGATATTCATTAAAGAAAGTCATATAAAGAGATTATAGATATAGAGTGATTATTGATTAACTACGGTAGGCATGCTGACTTCATCTTTATTGCATTGTTGTGTGTGACGCAGTTCCAGCTAAAGTAATTCCTGATTTGTTTATCCTTTGCATGCAATTTTTACTAAAGACGAGGAGACGGCCAGATTATATCATACAGAATAATATAACCAACATTTTTGAATATCGTGATCAATATTATACCCTGGAATATAGTGCCATATCAGCCTCACCTAATTATCACATCAGTGTACCACTTTTTTTTTGCTGTTTTTAGCAAAAGAAAAATTCACACTGTTCTCATTTCCCATTATATATCTACTAGAGACAGATTATATCTGTCCAGCATCATTTATTTAACTTTAATGCTGGATATATGGAGATATTTGGAGTGCATTATTATAAGTATCATGACCTCATTCTGGATCATTGCCTTCTGTTACAAATCTGATAAAATGATTGTATTTTTTTTAATATCTCAGTTAGGGGTGTGCCATATCATATTATATGTAATAATAAAATTACATTTTAATTTTGTTCCAGCAGTGTATTCTTAAAATGTGTAATATATATATATATATATATATATATATATATATATATATATATATATATATATACATAAATATATATATATATATATATATATATATTTTTTTTTTTTTCCCCGCAACGTTAGAGCAAAAATACCATGAAATATCATGGTAGTAATAGGGAAACCTGCATAGAACCACCCTGGCACCACCCCTCACCCGTCAACCTCACCAGAGCCCCACCCACTAGATCAGTTAAATAAATGCCTATTCTGTCTTTTTGGTTGAAAACCTCAGACAGTGTACAGCAGGATTAGTTAGAAGACTTTTGCTGACTGAGGGATCTATACCTACTGTCCATGGCAAGTCAGCAGATAAAGGATATGCAGACACTTTCATATAAATGAGTTTTGTGCTTCTTTCGCAGATAAGCATGAACTAGCTTGTTCTGTCACAAGCTTGTTTAGCACAAGCTAACATTAATACATACATGAGGTGGCCCAGAAACAGCTCATTCTGAAAGAGACTGAAACTGAGTGGATGAATCCGATTCCAGGTTATGTTCACTCCTTCGTTTCTTTGGTTTTAATATGAGCGAATGATCTACTGATCTCTGAATTTCCTCTTCTGAAGTCTCCATTGCTCCACCAGCCACATACATGATGTGGTCAACAACAGCTCATTCTGAAAGAGTCTGAAACTGACAAGATTACAGCTGGTGAGATCTTTTAATGAGAGAGTGATTTTGGGCAAAGAACTTCATGAACATGATTTGTGCAGCCCACAGGTATATTCTAACTTATGTTAAAAAAGGTATATGTCATCCTCCTAATTTAAACATTAAAATAAACACACACACACACACACACACACCACCTCTGGACCTTTTCTTTCTCTCACTGGTCTTTCGGCACACACCCATTCAGTGCTGAGTCAGAGCAGAGCTAGATTAAAAACATGGCCTGCCAACTCAGAAGCACCTCAGCCCTTTATGAGCAGTGGGCGGCGGTCAGTCCGATGTCACTCAAAATCAAACCAGGAACGTTAACAACGTTCCAGGAAAGCTCGGCCAAAACCTGAACTATAAAACTGTAAACAAACAAAGAAACACGAAACGCAAAACCACTGGACTTCTGAAAAGGAACTAGAGTAGTATTAGCATAAATTCTGTCCCCACAGACGAGATGCATGGTTCCTGATTTGTCTGAGACTCTTCAATATGGAACAATACTAATAGGCCATTCCACCGAATGGGTGCCATTTGCTTGTTGTAACTTTTTCAAATGAAACTTATTTTTTTATTTTTTTAACTGTGAATCTAATAACACACATATTTAACAAACATAAAACATGTACTGGTCAAACTCAGGCAGCTTAACCTAATTTTTTACAAGGCTCTAAGGCTAAAAATGGTTACATTTTACTCAGTCCTGTTACCAAAAGTCATGTGACGTTTAAAAAGCATGTTTATAAGCAAGTTCACTAATTCCTTAGATTTTTTTAGTAGAGCTCAGAGTGGGAACACAACTAAAAAGAGCTGCTTAACTAATGCTTACCAACTTTATTATTTCGAATGTGAATCCTTTAGTTTTCTGGCTGCTGAGCTTTTGGTTGTGGTTAAATGTGGTCTGAAACTGTTGGCTATATTGCTGTGCTAATAGCTACTCACTCAAGGTGCACCCTCGCATTTATTCTATTTCCACAACAATAGGGGGTGTGCCATATCATAATCATAATTTTTTAATATCATAAACAATAATATTCTATGCAAAATCGTGCCATATCACCCACCACTATCTATCACATCAGGGTACTATTACTATTTTATTTATTTATTTATTTTTTTTGCTGATTTTAGCAAAAGAAAAATTTACACTGTTCTCATTTCCTATTTTATATCTACTAAAGACCGAATGTATCGATCCAGTGTCATTTATTTTACTTCAGTCCAATCCCTTTATATGGAGACATAAAATGATTATTATTTTTTGTGCCATATCATATCGCATGCAATAAAAAAATAATTGCAGTAGTGAATTCTTGAAATATTTTTTTTTTATTCAGTGTTTTGTCAGTATCGCAATCGTGAAAATACCATGAAATATTATTATATTTTAGGACCATATCGCCCACCCCTACTCAACAAGAAACACTAGTCTTACACATTCTACATATATGAATACTGACTGCTAACCAGTGAGTGACTCAAGTCTCATCTTTTCTTTCTGGTGGTTAAATAGGGAACTGCAGTTTCTAAATAAAATCAAGCTAGAAATACTATAATCTTGCAAAAACATGCAAAAATGATCTTATTGGCTGTGTGGATTGGCTAAATTAGAGAAATACAGGCAGATAGACAGGCGTATTTTGGCTGAAAATCACCCAATATGATAAAGAGCCAGTCGGAGATGAACTATAGATGAACCCACTGATACAATTTCTCCGTAAAACAACCAAGCAAACGCGAGTTTTTGGCTGCAACTTGCAAACAGATTTTTTATTTTCTATTTTTTTTTTACAGAATTACAACTAAAACTAACACAATTTAATAAAATATCCATTCTCAAAAATGTTTAAAACTAGTTAAAATAACCACCAGTGTGATTTTCACAGCGGAAATAACTGCACGTAAATATAAACACTAAAGCCCGAGCGTGAAAGCAGTCAGTTCTAAAGCTCTGGCTGCTGTTAACACAGAGTCGGCTACTGAAAGAAACCAGTGTCGTCATTGACATGCCTGCTCCACACAAACACACACACAGCGTCCTCAGGGACACCGCCACGCTGCCTTCACAACCAGTACTCTGTTACCCGTCTGCATGTGTGTGTGTGTGTGTGTGTGTGGCCTTCCTGTGAAGAGAAACACTCACTGCGTCACTCCACGAAATCAAAAGATGACATAACCGCTTCAAACAGAGATACAATCAGCTATTGACAAACGCCCAATAGAACCTAACGGCCTCGGCCTTCAGCTCCAACTCCAACTGCGCTCCGGAAACTTCCAGGTGAATGACCAGGACCGTTATAAATAATAAATACACATAATAAAAAAAACTTTATGGTAAGCATGTTGTGATCATTAAAATATTTTTCACACTATAAGGTTCACCGGATTATAAGGCTCACTGTCATTAAATGTCTATTTTGTGGTTTATAACTACAATTTTTGTGATAGCTAACTAGTAAAGTTAAGTAAAGCTAAGCTAAATAAACAAAACTGTAAATAAAAAATAAAAAACGTGCACTGGTTGTTAATCTACACAGATTTCTTTCCTGAAAACTGTTAATTTGAGTGATTAAAGCGTTTCCGTTTATATACAGTAAGCTTAGATTCCCAAACCTCTCCAGCACTAAGGCTGGAGCATTAGCACTAGCGGCTAACCGCTGAGGAACCCTGAGTGCTGGTTGTTAATCTACACAGATTTCTGTCCTGAAAACTGTTTATTTGGGTGATTAAAGTGCTTCTGTTTTTTTTACAGTAAGCTTAGACTCCCAAATTTCTCCAGCACTAAGGTTGGAGCATTAGCACTAGTGGCTAACCGCTGAGGAACCCTGAGTGTTCCGGTAAGCCAGGGCGATATTAGCTAGCGGTTTGTTATTAGCAGCTTGTTTTAACACAGTAAACGCACAAGCTATCTTGCGATAAGAGATGAAAGAACTAGTGTGGTTAGTGGCTAATGCTAATACTGCTCCAACAGTGCTAGCTGGGGTTAACAGAAGCTACAGTCAGATAATACTCACCTCTAAAAGGGGAAATAGCGGTTAAAAGCTAGCATTAATGCTAATGCTACACCAGCCCCAGTGCTGGAGAACTAAACAAAAACTCCTGTATAACGCTGTAATTTAGTGGAGTGGCTTTACTGCTCCCTACAACCTGACTGGAAATGTGCATATAGTTATAAATACTTGTAATAATCTCGCTAATTGACTTCTCGTATAAAATATATGGACATTTATTCTGCTACAATTACGAACAGCTGAGATAAACTATGTAATGCTGCTGATCTGAACAGTGATGCTAACGCTGTTTCTCTGAGCTGGATTTCGCACTGTGTTAATGACAGACTTTTGTGGTTAAAATTAACGTATTTTGTTGCACTGTGTTAAACTGAACCAAACCAAACCAGCCGAAAGGGGAAAATGCTCCAAATAAATAATCCTGTTAACTGATTCACACCAGACAAATGAATTAAAATGTGTGGACACACCCTTAAAAACAAGAAATATCAAAACTGTAATATAATACGAGGGCTCCACGATATTAGAAACATTGTACATTGCAAATGTTCCTTTTTCAACGATATACGTCACTGCCCCCACCTGTGCGCTGTCTCACGTCCGGACCAATCAAGAGCTGAGTCAGCGCCGATCACTCAAAACCCAGAGGAAAACAGCAAAACAACAGTAATCGGCCCTTTAATCAGGCATTTAAATGGCTTTTTAAAAGGTAAATAAAAGCATTTTTCTGGGATTAAAAGTGTGAATTCAGCTGTAACTGGAAATATCTGCACTGCAAAACTGTGCTGGACTGAGGTGCACAGCTTTCAACACGTGCCCACGTCTACAAGCACGTGCCCAACGTACTCCTGCCCGCCCCCCCTCGCGCTCCCTCTCCCCTCTTGCACTTCTCAGGCAGCAGCAGCCTGTCACTCACACAGACACAGAGACAGCGCTGTGCATCTACTTTTTCTTGTGTCAAGTACCAAAACATTGCAACATGACGTGTTTAATTGATTTGATGGCCTTAAGTGACATCACACGTCCTGCAATGTGACTACTGCGCATGCGCACATCACACTGACGATGCTTAAACCATATATCATGCATCCCTAATTAGTACACTAGAAGAAAAAGTGCTATGACAACATCTGTTAACTTTTCACCTCGACTGGGCTGCAAACATCCCTGCTATATTATTTAGAGCAAAAGCACACAGGCCTGGAGAACAAAGCTCAGCGTCTGCTGGTATTTTGTGAGATGGCGGTGATGATTACTAGAGGACAGAGAGATGAATCAGAGCAGCAGACTACAGATAAATCAGGAGGAACGGCTAGCAGCAGCGAAAAAACAGCTTCAAAGAAAACCCCAATGGAGGCCACCTACAAAAATAACACACTAATGAACTACAGGCCCAACATTCAGCCACGCTACTCATCACACACTCATCACACTGCCTCCATTTCCTTCTAAATCAATAATAATCTACACAGTCACAATAAAGGAAATGCTGCTACTGAGCACATGCAGGGGAGGAGACATTTCTGGCAATAATATATAGTAAATCATTTATTACAGAAAGTGTTTTTGTGTCCCTGTAGCCATTCTGAACTTAGCCAGATTGTTATGGCTAGACAGACAACTAGGTCAGAACATCTCCTAAAGATCAGACAGGTCATGTGGACACTTTCACAGGTCTTCAGTTGGACCTACACAATATTATGCAGCCAGTTTTAAGATTAGACACGGAAATAGAACCGTATTTTTCGCACTACAAGGCGCAATTAAAATCCTTTAATAATCCAGTATGAATTTTACCAGTCAGGTTATAAGCAGCAGTAAAGCTACTCCACTGAATTACAGCACTATACAGGAGTTTCAGTAAAGTTTCTCCAGCACCAAGGCTGGAGCAGTGTTAGCATTAGCCGCTAACGGCCTGTAGCCTGGTGCTAACCCCAGCTAGCACTGCTTTGAAGCCTCCAAAGACCACAGAATTTTTTTTTTTCCGATGGGTTTCGGTCTTCAGACTTTGACTCTCATGAACCAGGAGAGACAACAGATCCTCCACCAGTCCTCACAAGACAAAAGGAAAGACAGATTTTGAATAATGTAGTGGAGTTAAAAGTAAGATGTTTGATTTTGAATGCTTGCAAATTAAAGTAAAAAGCCTCCAAAAACAGAAACGCTTTAGTAAAGATACACAAAAATAATTAACTAATTAGATTTATTTTGTAACTGTCTGCTTAGACAAGGATACCTTCACTCTAAATTGCCCAAATAAACAAGTGATCACCGTATTTTTCGCACTATAAGGCGCACTTAAAATCCTTTCATTTTCCCAAAAATCGGCATGTATGAATTCTACCAGTCAGATTATAATGAGCAGTAAAGCCACTCCGCTGAAGTACAGCGTTAAAAAGGAGTTTCAGTAAAGTTTCTCCAGCACCGAGAGTGGAGCAGTAGTAGCATTAGCCAGAGGTGAGTATATCAGCTGTAGCCTGCGCATTTACTGTGTTAAAATCTAAGCTTAGCTTTCAGGAGAGAAATTTGTGTAGATTAACATCCAGCACTCGTTTGTCTTAAAAAATTTGTTTTTTAAGAATATATTTTTAAGAGCGGCGAGACCTGCTGAATCAGAAGGGAAACATGGCGGCACCCTTGTTCCTTACCAGTGTTGCTTAAAATGCGCTTTATAATCTGGTGAGCCTTATGTATGAAAATAGACATGAAAATAGACCAGAAAATAGACATTCATTGAAAGTGCACCTTAAAATACGGCGAGCCTTATAGTGTGTAAAATACGGTAATTGAAGGACAGGAAAAAAAAGAAAAAAAGCCTACTAGTTCGATTACGATTAGAACAGTAGAGGGAGCTTTTTAATACAAGGTGCATTTTTTATTGTTTGTACATTCACGTATTAAAAACAAGAAAATGTTTCCCAATTTTTTGTTGTTCATAATTTGTAACAAATATTCGGAAAAAATGTAATCGTAAATTTAAAAAAATTGCGATTTGAATCGTGAGCATCTTGAGTGCATCCTTACACGCCTACTAAATATTAATTAACATCAGACAGATGTTTCGATTTAACAAAAACAGCAAACCAGGGATGGCATATAACTGCTAATGGCTGCATATGAGAAACCAATACTGATAATATCCAATATTAAGCCATTTATTACTGATAAAGAACCAACTACTGACTCTTTCCACCTTGGTGGAACTGATATACAGTAAACTGCAGCTTATAATTGGAAAGGCGAGTCACATGACCGTTCTCTGGAGACCACCTGCTGCTCAGAACCTCAGACAGCTTTGCAAAAAAAATGGTCCTTTAAGCATTTAGGCTTATTTGAAGTTCTCCAGGAGCGACTTTGCATGCAGACTCGAAGCTGCGGGGACTAAATCTGAAGCGTGATGGAATGTGACGGTCCAGGGGGGGTTCAGATGTTGCTGCAGTGACAATGAAAACCCCACCTTTCACAGACGAGCTTAAACAAAAGCGTTATTTACTGCGCTTGTCTGGCATGTTGTTGTCTGTCTCAGATGTTTGTTCTGATGGACGACTCCGTGCGGAATCATTTATCTCAACTTAAAGTCTGCAGCAGCCCCAGAAAACCTCGCTCAGCCAGCATCTACTGCAGCAGCTTAATGAGAAGCTTTCCTGCAGTGCATCTCCTCAATAAAGAGGAACAGATTATCTCGCTTAAATGCCACGTTTGCTGCTGTTCAACTTAGTTCTCATTAAAACTGTGGTTTCCCTTTGTTCAGTAAAACACACACACACACACACACACACACAAAACAAACTCACTTACCTTTAGCATTGACTAGCTTCACTATCAAGGGGTGGCGTCTACAGATTAGTCAGCAAGTGAACTGTCAGTTTTTTTTAAACAGAAAAAATGGCCAATCGTAAAAATCTAAGACTTTTTGACAAGAGCCTAGACCTGTCATGATTACAATTTTTTGTGGACGATATATTGTCCCAGAAATTATTACGATACACGATACTTTTGTCATTTTAAGACTATTAAATGCCACTGACATAACGATAACCAAATAGCATAAAAAGCAATTATACACTTTTTAAAGACGAACATTTAATTAATCATTCATTATAATTAATTTGGGAATTATATACTTATTTCTTCACCTACTTCAGTCCACACTGTTCACTGTTATATACGTGGACAAACAACAAAATACAAATAAACACAATAGACGATATCACGATTATCAAAAATGATTGAGTTCATGTACATTTATTGGACGATAAATCGATACTGCAATTATTGTGACAGGCCTACAAGAGCCAAATCATAGACTACATTCACATTACCAGGCTGAAGTGACTTAAACCTGATTTTGTGTTCAATGTGGCTCAGATCTAGGGCTGCACGATATTGGCAAACAATTACATTGCAAATGTTCTTTTTTCGGCGATATATATTGCGATATTAAACAATTCAGGGCTTGTAACGTCACCAGCCCTGCTCCCACCAGTGTGCTGTCTCGTGTGAGGACCAATCAAGAGCCGAGTCAAGAGCTGAGCTTTCAAAACCTCAGGAAAACAGCAAAACAACAGTAATCGGCCTTTTAATCAGGCATTTAAATGGCTTTTTAAAAATGTTAATAAGGGTGTTTTTTCTGGGATTAAAAGCGTGAGTTCAGCTGTAACTGGAAATATCTGCCCTGCAAAACTGTGCTGGACTGAGGTGCACAGCTTTCGACACGTGCTCATTTTTGCAAGCACGTGCCCAACCATGTTGCGGTTACCTCATGTTTACTCCTGTGCTCCTCCTACCCCTCACACTTCTTAGGCAGCAGCAGCCCGTCACTCCCACAGACACAGAGACAGCGCTGTGTATCTACTATCTTCTTGTGTCAAGAACCAAAACATTGCAACATGACGTGTTTGATTGAATTGCCTTAAGTGACTTCGCATGACCATGCTTAAACGATATATCGTGCAGCCCTAATTGGGAAACAATTCCAGTATTGGTGCACCCATATGTTGTTAGAATCTCTACATTATCATATTATATGATAATATATTAAACGCTGTTTATTACATTTTGACTTGATCAGAATCAAACAGACTGTTTTTTTTTTTTTTTTTTTACATGGTTCTAGAATTTCGTAATGCGCTCTGAGTGGTCGCCAACCCACTATGATCAGGAAAATCAAATTTGATTTGAATCCTGGTCATGCAGCTCGCCATCAGCTGTTTGATTCAGAAGTTCCGAGAGAGCACAATTGGCCTTGCTCTCTCTGGGTGGGTAGAGTAGATGATGCTCTTTCACCTCATCACTCCTAGGGTGATGTCGATCAGCACAAGGCATCTGTGAGCCTTTGTATTGAAACCTCCTGGTGTTGGGGCATCACTAGTGATAGAGGGAGTACAGCTAAAAAGTGTGGGTTGGGGAGAAAAGTGGAATAAAAATGTAAAAAAAAATAATAATAATGATGAGTGAACAAAAACTCTCCAAAATTAATTAACCAAATAAAATCTTTACACACTACTTTCCACTGACAGTTACGAAGGTATTTTTCTTTCTCCCGCAAAGCTGCAATTCCTGAAATACAACATATTTGCCATTACAGTGATGATATACTTTAATATCCTTCACAGAATGGGAGTTGCTCCTGAAAGCTTGAGGTGACTGAATTCGCAGAACAGCCAAGGTCATCTCCACTGCGATACAGTGCACTCTTTACTGGAGTACTTGGAGTACAAAGTCCGCGGGTACAGATTGAGGCTGTGGAAGGTGCTGTGGAGTGCTGCACAGTTTGCAGTCTGGCCCTGGCTGAGTGAAAAGGCATGTAGGTAACCAGTGTGAACGGGGCGTGTCACAGTTTCTGTTGTTCCACAGATACAAAAAAAAACCTGTTGAACAGGCTGCAATAGAGCAACTGACTGCATTGCAAAGGTGCTTTCTCCCATGTAGGACACAGGGACAGGAGGCCTCCACAGAAGGTCATACAGGTTAAACAGTGGGTGCTGTGCTAAAGGATTAGCATAGCGACAGAAAAGCATTTAAAAAACTAATAATTAATAATAATAATAATAATAATAATAATAATAATAATCAATGATGATCCATACTGAGACCTTTAGAAATGTAGGTGTTTGGTGTTGATGTTTACAGTACAGTATACTAAAGTACTAGTGCATGTCTAGTTGCTTTATTTTAGTAATTTAGTAAAAAAAAATAATAATAAAAAAAGGTGAAACTATATATTATATACAGCTCTGGAATAAATTAAGAGATTCAGTTTCTGAATCAGTTTCTCTGATTTTGTTATTTATTGGTATATGTTTAAGTAAAATAAACATTTTTGTTTTATTCTTTAAACTACAGACAACATTTCTCCCAAATTCCAAATAAAAATATTAGAGTCATTTAGAGCATTTATTTGCAGAAAATGAGAAAAAAGATGACAAAAAAAAGATGCAGAGCTTTCAGGTTGTAAGAGTTCAGAAATCAATCTTTGGTGGAATAACCCTGATTTTTAATCACACAGTTTTCTTCATGCATCTTGGCATCATGTTCTCCTCCACCAGTCTTACACACTGCTTTTGGATAACTTTACGCCTTTTCTCCTGATGAAAAATTCAAGCAGTTCAGTTTGGTTTGATGGCTTGTGATCATCCATCTCCCTCTTGATTATATTCCAGAGATTTTTCTTTTTCAAAGAAACTCATCATTTTTAAGTGCTCTCTTATTTGAGTATCTCAGAACTTTTGAATATTATATAAGACCAATTGGTACTTTTGGCAGTGTGGGCAGTGTCAAGGGTCAAGTCCTGCTGGAAAATGAAATCTGCATCTCCATAAGAGTTGTCAGCAGAAGGAAGCATGAAGTGCAGTAAGATTTTTTTTTTACTTTGGACTTGATAATAAAACACAGTGGATCAACACCAGCAGATGACATGTCTCTCCAAACAAACCATCACTGATCATCAGTAAATTTTACATTTCATTTGTAAATCAAGGGAGCAGAGTCTGGAGGAAGAGTGGAGAGACACACAGTATAAACTGCTTGAGGTCTAGAGTGAAGTTTCCACCAATCAGTGATGGTTTGGATAAAGAGACATGTCACTCACACACATCTTTCCATCTGCTTAAACACAACACCTTCTATTCTTCAGTCTGATGACACAAAAACAACAGCAGCAGCAGCATCAGCAGAAATGACAAGACATGAGCAAATCACCCACTCATCCCTCAGACTGGAATCTGTAGTAATCTGAATACGCTGCTGTGAAGAAGCAGCAGACGACAGTCAGTCATGACGATGAGAAAGAGGAAGGAAATGGTTGCAGGAAGACCGGGAGCCCACACTGCCCAGAGGGCATGACTGTACACTGCCAGCTACAACTCTATCTGTTCCTGTACTGCTTTAACCCCCAGCTTCCTCTCACTCTGAAAACAGATGATGATGACAATGAAGATGATGTACAAAAAAATTATAAACGAACGTGATGATGAAGGTGAGGGAGAAGTTGGCAGCAAGAGTTTGGAAGAAGAATTTATAGATGAAGAACAAGAAAAACAAGACAAAAGAGGCATGAAAGAAGGGAGCAGAGGATGATGACCGTAGCAAAGGAGGAGAGAACAAGAGGAAGGATAAGAATAAGCGAAAAGTGATGAAGATGAGGTAGACACTGTAATGAAGGTAAAGAATGAGAAGAGGCAGAATGGGTAGAGGAGAAGAAAAGAAGAAGAATAGTGTAAAAGAGGAGAGAAATTAGGGAGTGGAGGAGAAGACAAGAAGAAGAATAGGGTAAGAGGAGAGAAAGAAGGGAGTGAGGAGGAAGAAAAGAAGAAGGATGGGGTAAGATAAAAGAGGAGAGAAAGAAGAAGATGAGAAGAAAAGGGTAAAAGATGAGAAGGAAAACTGATGAAGGAGAAGAAAAGAAGAAGAGTGGGGTAATAAAAGAGAGAAAGCAGGCAGAGGATGAGAAGAAAAGAATAAGAACAGAGTAAAAGAAGAGAAGATGGGTGTGGTGGCGCTTGATAAGGTAAAGAAGGTTAGTGTGAAAAATAAAAATAAAAAAAATGGTAAAGTAGATAAAGATGAAAGAGGAGAATAAGAAAGAAAACGAAGAGGTGGAGGAGAAACAGAACAAGGTTAAAAAAAAGGTGAAGAAGAAGTATTAAGTGAGGAACGTGAAGGAGGAGAAAATTTAATAAGATAAAGGCAAAGGATGAGTTAAAAATGAAGAGTGGAGAAGAAGAAGAAGATTAAAAGAAAAGGAAGAGTCACAAAGCTAAAGATGAGAAGGATGAGAGAGCAGAAAGAGGAGAATCTGGAGAATCTGAAGATGATGATGATGATGATGATGGAAGAAGGAAAAGGATGAGAGAAATGATGAAGAGGAAAAGGAAGAAGGGGTAGAAGAAGAATAGAAGAGAGGAGTGAAAGAGAAAGAAGAAAGGCAGCAGTAAGAGTGATTCAGCAGAGCTGTAGAGTGAGTGAACAAGCTGTGTTTTACTGTACTGCTCTGTCACTGGGTGTGGCTTGCAAATGAACTCCAGAGGTGGGAGTATTTACCTGCAGTAGATAAGACCAGGTCAGGTGGAGCTCTGCCTCCTCTACACTGTTCCACACTCACCTGGACTCGCTTTATACAGCTGAACTGCCTACAGGACTTTACAGGTCCTTTATAAAAGTACTAAAAGTTCAACACCTGGATCAGTACTGCAATCTATAGTGAAAAAACACACTTTACATTCAAATGCTTTTCATATTATTCATCATGAGATGAATGCACCAATAGACGGGAGTTTAGAGTTACATTGGCCATTTTCATACCTCACTACTTTCTCTCAAAATAAAACAGCCTGTTTCTATCAAGGCGTTTTAACACCTGAAATTCTAGACCAGAGTCAAGGTCCCTGTCTTTGTTTTTGATCCGGTTAGTTTCGGTTTCACACTGCAGTTTAGCAAACCGACTAATTCCAACCTTAAACCAAATTTCCAGTGTCTGGATAAAATCATGAGAGTCTGGCTAGAGTCAATATGCGGTCGTGTCATCTCGATATTATCGTACATCTTGAGACTTGGCTCACACAAATAGTGACTGTGAACAATGTCAACAGCCAATAGAAAAAAAGCTACGGGAAGCGGCAAGGCAAGCGCGGGAACGTTTCCGTTCACTCAACCAGTGTTGTGTCCACATTCTACCATGTCTTGTCTTGTCTTTCTTTTTGGCTGTTTCTCTGAACAAATCACTGCACACACGAAGGCAGCTGTGGCCAAAAAGATGTCTGCTTCTGTTTCAGCTCCATTGTTAAAAAGCTTCTCTTCCTGTTAAACAGCCTTGCAATTAGTGATCCACAGTCTTTGCAAAATCTTAGCCTGCGTCTAGTCTGTCACTAAAAAGTCTGTGACTTGTCTTTAGATGTGTGGGGGTGTCAGACTTTAGTCTGTTAAATATCTTTTCAGAGTATTTTCTAAGTCATGTAGTGTATGGACAGCATTAGTTAAATCCAAGTGGTGACTTTTTTTGACCAGGGAGTGTATGTAGCTATGTTAAAGCAAAAAAAAAAAAAAAAATGAACGTTTATTCAATGATATTTGCTATCAGAGTTAGTTATACAGCTCTGGAAAAAAATAAGAGACCATTAGTTTCTCTGATTTTGGTATTTATAGGTATATGTTTGAGACCTCAAAAACAAGTTCATATTCATAAAGTTTTAAGAGTTCAGAAATCAATATTTGGTGGAATAACCCTGGTTTTTAATCAGTTTTCATGTATCTTGGCATCATGTTCTCCTCCACCAGTCTTACACACTGCTTTTGGATAACTTTATGCCTGCACTCCTGGTGCAAAATATCAAGCAGTTCAGTTCATCTTATTCTTAATTATATTCCAGAGGATTTCAATTTGGTGAAATCAAGGAAACTCATCATTTTTAAGTGGTCTCCTTTTTTCCAGAATTCTGTATGTATGTATGTATGTATGTATGTATGTATACATAGAGAAAGGGAAAGAGAGAAATTAGCTGGGTTAGCTAAGGAAGTTGAAGGTTTGACGTTAATTATATTGTTTCATACTATTTTAATACATAATTACATAACCTCCTCCTCAGGCTACCTGCCTTACGGCTGAAGCTCTTGCCTCATTCTTTACTGGGAAAGTGGCAGCTATCAGCAGACAGCTTACTGATGCGACATGTAGCAGTCCTACATCATGCTCTGCTGCCCGGTATCCCTCTACCGAAGGCGTCGCTTTCTCCTCGTTCGCTCCTCTCACTGAGAACGAGACACTGGCTCTCCTAACGCGTAGCCGTCCTACTACATGTCCGCTTGACCCAATTCCTTCAAACCTACTGCAAACTATCGCACCTGCAATCATTCCGGCTATCACTCACACGATCAATGCCTCTTTAACATCTGGTGTGTTCCCGACTGCTTTTAAACAAGCACAGGTCACACCACTGCTTAAAAAGCCTTCTCTCAACCCCGCCCAGGTTGATAACTACAGACCGGTCTCACTACTGCCTTTTCTTTCTAAAACATTAGAAAGAGCAGCTCTCAATCAAGTCTCTGGCTTCCTCACCCAAAATGACCTCCTGGACCAGAACCAATCTGGTTTCAAGAAAGGGCACTCTACTGAGACGGCTCTGTTGTCTGTGACAGAAGCGTTAAAAACTGCTAGAGCTGCAGGACAGTCCTCAGTGCTCATTCTGCTGGACCTCTCAGCTGCTTTCGACACAGTCAACCATGACTTCCTCCTAACTATACTCTCGAACATGGGGATCTCAGACAATGCGCTGTCATGGTTCAGATCGTACCTCACTGGGCGCTCGTTCAGGGTGTCATGGCAAGGACGGCTGTCCCCAGCCCACTCGTTACCCACTGGGGTTCCCCAGGGTTCGGTACTGGGACCTCTTCTCTTCTCAATATACACCACCTCTCTAGGTCGGGTTATCCGCTCACATGGTTTTTCCTACCACTGCTTTGCTGACGACACTCAGCTATACCTGTCGTTCTCACCAGATGATCACTCAATCTCTGCACGAATATCACAGTGTCTCTCAGACATATCCGCATGGATGAAGGAACATCACCTCCAACTAAACCTCTCAAAGACTGAACTTCTGGTCATACCAGCAAAACCTTCTATTCAACACAACTTTGCCATAACCATCGACTCTCTCTCTCTCTCACCGACAAAGGTTGCTAGGAACCTGGGTGTCATGGTTGATGACCAGCTTCTCTTCACGCACCATGTGGCATCGGAAAAATTCGACCGTTTCTGACGCAACAGGCCACCCAACTCCTGGTACAAGCTGTGGTAATCTCACGCCTCGACTACTGCAATGCCGTACTAACTGGCCTCCCGGCCTGTGTAGTAAAACCACTACAGATGATTCAGAATGCAGCAGCACCAAAACGGGCACATGTCACTCCGCTGCTCATTGAGCTCCACTGGCTACCGGTTGCTGCTCGCATCAAATTCAAAGTGCTTACAATCGCCTACAAGGTGATGACAGTACAGGCTCCTTCCTACCTGCACTCTCTCCTGAAGGCTTACTCTACCTCCCGGCCGCTGCGCTCCTCCAATGAACGTCGCCTCGCTTTGCCAAACACTCACACAAAGCAATCCAGACTGTTCTCATACAGAGTTCCCCAATGGTGGAACAAACTACCTTCTACTACCAGATCAGGAGAATCTCTCACTATCTTTAATAAACTCCTGAAGACAGAGCTCTTCAAAGAGCACTTACTCTCTTAACACCTCTAACAAACTAACTAATTCTAACCTCATCTCCTTCTTCCTCTTCTCTACTCCTCTATCCCATTATTTCCCTCTGACCTCCTTAAGGCCCTATCTATAGATGCTTTATTTTTAACTTCTATTATCTTTGTACTTAACCTCTTCTATTATTTGCACTTCAATATTGTAAGTCGCTTTGGACAAAAGCGTCTGCCAAATGTAATGTAATGTAATTGAATAATACATACAGCACACCCACGGACAATATATACAGAATTTTGTCCGTGGATGTGCTGTATGTATTCCCCAGTTGTTTATTAAAAAGAGAATAAAATAAAAAAGTGTAAATATAATGAAATAATAAACGTCAGAACTTTGTTTTAATTTAGCTTGCTAGAAGTTAGCTAGGTTAACGTTACGTTCTCTGGTCTCGTTTCAACGAGAGGCAGTGGGAGTCCCCTTACGAAACTGCGTAACCGCTGTCTGTGAATACGCCCCACAGGAATCTATGAGAATCTATTGAGCCAAACGACAACAGCGCTGATAAATAATACAGCGAGTATACTCAGCGCAGGCTGAACAGAAGGGAACAGAGAGCGCTGTGTTTCAGCCTCTGGAGTTGGATGGCAGCTGGATGTTTCTAGAAGGCAGTTTTACTCTCGAACTGAAACTAAAACTGAATAATAAACCGACCTGCCGACGAAATTTTCCAGCACAGAGCTCTTTCCGGCGCTCTGTCCTCCCACCACGGCGATCTGCGGCAGGTCGAGGTTGCAGCTCTGGCCGATGGAGCTGAAGGCGTCCTGGAGTTTGTTGATCAGGGGGATCAAATCCTCCATCCCCCGGTTCCCCATGGCTTCACTCGGGCTCGGCTCCGCTCCGCTCCCCGACCCGGACCCAGGCGCAGCGGCTGCTGTGAGGAGGAGCTGCTGCTCAGGTTACTTCCCAGTGAGCTGACTTTCCCCCGTCAGGCGGCTTGGATCATCGGCCTGTCAATGAGAAGCGCGGCGGGATCAGAGTGAAGGGTCTCCGGGGTCTCTATCTATAACCGCACCCCCCCCCCCGCGCCGCACAACTACTTAATTTATCCGCAGCCGAAACTCACAAAACAAAACTTCCAGCGACCATCCGGTCAGGCGACATCCGACCGGTGCTTCAGCCCCGCCTCCTGTCACTGAGCGATACCCCAGCGTTCATTGGTCCGTCCGAAATATTCCGCTTCTTTGATTGGTCTGCTGTGTCAACCTAAAAAAGGCGTGTGTAATTGGATTGGCCCACTGGAAAGTCATTCTCAGCGTAGCCCCGCCCTCTGTGGTTCAGTTCCGACTGTTCAAATCAATCTAACAAATTATTAACTAACAAATAACAAATATTAATATAATAAATATTTATAGAAAAATAATAATAAATGTTAAATTAATAATACAAATAAAAATAATACATAGTTTTAAATAAAAATAATTTAAAAATAATAATAAAATAATTAATGAAAATACTAAATATTAATAGCTAACAAATAACAAAAATAACTAGAAAATCAATCTAACATACACAAACAAATTTAATTAATAAAAAAATACAACATAAAAAATCAACTAAAATACAGTCACATATACACATATACACAATAAAGCACAAATCTTCATATTCTCCAAAATTGGACAAAAAAACGTTTTAACTTTCAATAGAAAAGTTAGTAAAAATAAATATTACGTTTTATTTTTGCTCTTCTATTTATTATATTTTATTAGGTAAATTTTTTGTATAATTTTTATTGGTCCATTCAGCATGAATTGACATTGTAAAGAGAAAATGACAGATACAAAAATAATAACAGTAATATGGACACATTAACTATGAATTATGAAACTGAAAATGATAAACTTAAGTACTTATTATGTGTATATGGTGGCTTTCTATGACTACTTCTCAGTTGTTAGTTGTTTTGCATTTTCATATGCTTAATTTTTTTAGCTACATTTTATTATATCTTTGTATATTTTTCCAACTATAGGCTATTGCCAACCCTTTTTATTTTTGTTTATTTCATTAGTTGTTATATATATATATATATATATATATATATATATATATATATATATATATATATATATATATATATATATATATATATATTCACATTGTTATGGTAAAGCTGGCTGTATTTGTAAAGCCTTTAAATAAAATAAAATTATTGGGGGGAAAAAATATATAATCTACTTCCTCGTGTTGTTCACGTGGTCCTATGACGCTTCAGTGTAAACATATTTTCCGTTCCACCTTAAATGCCGCAGCAGCCCATTCAAACGTAGACAGCCTCACACAGAAACTGCTGCCCTTTTTAAGGTGGAACGGAAAGTTCGAGCGGTAACAGACTCTGAAGTTCAGCCTCTCAAAATGGCCGCGGTGGAGAGCGGCACATGTGAGGGTCCTGCCGGTATGTCAGCGGTGAAGCGCCTGTCTCACGCGGCTCCGCTCGCCCTCCGTATCCTGGCCGAGTGTCCGGTGAGCAAGGCGAGGGCCTGCGTCCTCACGCTGCCGCACGGACCGGTTAACACCCCGGTTTTCATGCCGGTGGGCACGCAGGGCACTATGAAAGGCATCACCGTGGAGCAGCTGGAGGAGCTGGGCTGTCAGATCTGCCTCGGGAACACCTATCACTTGGGTATGAGACCGGTATGTGTGTGAACTCCCTCTGCAGAACACTGACCATTATTTCCCTGCTGAATGCAAAACTGGTTAAGCTGGTTGATGAGTAAAGGTTTGAGTTTGATGATTAAACTTCTCTGCAAGCATGAGCAAAATGACCAAGCTGGACAGAAGGTATGGCCAAGCTTGAAAATGCTGGTTGACCAGCAGGACCAGAAAAAACAAACTGGTTGGTGTACACGACTATGCTGGTTGACTGACCTGTTCAAGCTAGACAACAATTATCATCAAGCTTACCCATGCTGGTAAGGACAAGTAGGACAAGGCTGGTTGAACAACATGACCAGAAAGACTGAACTGGATGATAAACCTGACCAAGCTAGACACCAGGTATGGCCAAGCTTGACCATGCTAGTTGACCACCATGATTAAAAAGACCAAACTGGTTGATGTACATGACTTATGACTATGCTGGTTGACCAAGCTAGACAACAGGTATGGTTGACCAGCATGATTACACTAGTTGACCAGCAGGAGCATGCTAATTGACCAACAGGACCAGAAAGACCAAACTGGTTGATGTAAATGACTATGCTGGTTGACCGACCTGCTTAAGCTAGGCAACAGGTATGGTCAAGATTTAACATGCTGTTTGACTAACATGATCATAATGGTTGACCAGCATGATCAGAAGAACTATGCCACACACCAGGTATGGCCAAGCTTGACAGGTATCGTCAATCTTGACCATGCTGGTTGAGTAGCATGATCACACTAATCCATCATCAGGACACCTTGCTGGTTGACTAGTAGGACCATGCTGGTAGACCAGCATGACCAAAAAGACTATTCTGGATGACAAACCTGACCAAGCTAGACACCAGATATGGCCAAGCTTGACCATGCTGGTTGACTACCATGATTAAAAAGACCAAACTGGTTGATGTACATGACTCATGACTATTCTGGTTGACCAAGCTAGACAACAGGTATGGCCAAGCTTGACCATGCTGGTTGACCAGCATAATTACATTGCTTGACCAGCAGGAGCATGCTAATTGATCAGCAGGACCAGAAATAACAAACTGGTTGATGTACATGACTCATGACTATGCTGGTCAACCGGCCTGCTCAAGCTGAACAACAGGTATGGTCAAGCTGTAACATGCTGGTTTACTAGCGTGAATACACTGGTCGACCAGTGGGACCACGCTGGTCGACAAGCATGACCAGTAAGACCAAGCTGGTTGCACTGTATGACTATGCTGGTTGACTAAGCTAGATAACACTTATGGCCACGTTTCACCATGCTGGTTGACCAGCAGGACCAGAAAGATCAAACTGGTTGATGTACATGGCCTATGCTGGTCAACCAGCCTGACCACACTAGACAAAAGTTATGGGCAAGCTTGATCACACTGGTTGACCACCATGACCAGTAAGACCAAGCTGGTCAACCCTCAAGAACAAGCATGAGGAACCAAGCATGAGCAAAATCAAATTCCAAAAGTCAAAAGGTTGGACAGACCTTCTTAATTGATGTTTTTCTTTATTTCCTTCTTTCATTAAATGTTCTTCATTGTAGATTTATGTTGAATAATGACTGTATGCTATGTTAAACATGCCCTGGTAACACAGCTATCAGTTTAGAACACGTTTTCCCCTGGATGATCAACTTTTCAACCACCCTGACCATCAAAAAACCTGTAACCAGAACAAACTGGTCTTGAGCTGGATTTACGCAGGGTCTTCAGCAGACTCTCATTGCAGTGCCTTGTTGTTTTTCCGTGTCTTGTAGGGTCCTGAGCTCATTGAGAAAGCCAGTGGTCTGCATGGGTTCATGAACTGGAGGAGAAACCTCCTGACGGTAAGGCTAAAAGAGCTCATATGCTGTGTTGTTTTAATATATTGTATTTTGATCCTATTTGATTAGTCAATGAGGTTTGTATAGGTTTATGTATACTTGTTGACACAACAATATAGCAACAAGAAGGAGTATACTAGTGCATCTAAAAAAAAAGTTACTTTATTTCAGTAATTCAGTTCAAAATGTGAAACCCATATATTATATTATATAGCTGTATTACACACAGAGTGATCTATTTTAAGTATTTCTTTCATTGTTGATGATTAATCAATATCAGTATCTCAAAAAATAGAATATTATATAAAACCAATTGGTACTTTTGGCAGTGTGGGCAGTGTGCCAAGTCCTGCTGGAAAATGAAATCTGCATCTCCATTAAAGTTGTCAGCAGAGGAAACGATGAAGTGCTGTAAGATTTTGTGGGAAAACACTGCACTGACCAGTGGACCAATGTTTGCCGCAATCAAAGCTAAAGTGTACTACATTTTAGTTTGTTAGAGGAGTGGAGGGTTGAATCTGTTCTGTCTCTCTGAGCAGGACAGTGGAGGTTTTCAGATGGTATCTCTGGTGGAGCTGTCTGAAGTGACTGAAGAAGGGGTGATGTTCCGATCTCCTTATGATGGCAAGGAAATCCTGCTGACTCCAGAGCAGTCCATCACCATCCAGAACAGCCTTGGTAAGATATCAGCCGATGTGCGTTACCTTTATACAGTCTGTGTGTTCAGTTCCTCTAGTGCTGGACATAAGTCAGTATACCAGTTTTACTCTCTCTTTCGGTTTATATTTTTTTTTACCAAATATAGCTATAGGTGCTATGGAACGCTGTATAGAACAACACCGCTAAAGAAGCATACTATTACAAGCTTGCTAGCTAAAGCTAGCAGTTAACATAACAAGCTAACACGCTGGAGTGATAGTAGCTTATTCCTGTGGAGACAATCGCTCGTCTTGCTTTTATCTTCCTGGAGAAACAGTACGTGATTATGAGTACAGCACTTTCTAAGGAGCTCCTGCTGCTGTTTTTCACTGTTTGAGTGTTTTTATCTAAGTAAAACAATAAAAAAAAACAGCAAAAGACCAAAGCATTTACAATTATTCACTCAGAACAAAAAGAGGCAAATGGAATTACAAATTTTTCACAAATCAGAAAAAAATCTTTCCATCGGCTCAGAATCTGTCCTGGGTATAGTATAATTGGTGCACCTTATGTATGAATTGTACCAGTCAGGTATTAAGGAGCAGTAAAGCCACTCCACTGAAGTACAGCGTTATATCGGAGTTTCAGTTTAGTTCTTCAGCACCGGGGCTGGAGTAGCATTAGCATTAGCATTAGCTGCTAACTGCTATTTCCCTGTTCAGAGGTGAGTATTATCAGCCTGTAGCCTGCTGGAGCAGCATTAGCATTACCCACTGACTATGCTAGCTCTTTTGCCGTTCAGAGGCGAGTATATGGGAGTCTGTATGTTTGCCGTGTTAAAACAAGCTACGTGGGACGAACCGCTAGCTAATATCACTCAGGGTTTTCAGTGTATCGCTGTTGGTTAGTCGCTAATGCTAATGCTTCAACCCTAGCTGAAGAAATTCGGGAATCTAAGCCTACTAGACATAAATGAAAGCGCCTCTGCTCACCCAAGTTTTTTTTAGGAGAGAAAGGAGAGAAAACCCCACCACCACCACCACCCAGTAGCAAGACTTGCTGAATTTGAAGTTCCTTATATTGTCTTTTACAATGCGCCTTATAATCCAGTGTGCCTTATGTATGAAAATAGACCAGACAATAGATGTTCATTGATAGTGCTCCTTATAATACGGTGTGCCTTAAAGTTTGAAAAAATACAGTATATTCCCTCATGTGTCCAGGCTCAGATATTATGATGCAGCTGGATGACGTGGTCAGCAGTACAGTGACGGGACCCCGGGTGGAGGAGGCCATGCATCGCTCTGTTCGCTGGCTGGACCGCTGCATCGCCGCCAATAAGAACCCTGATCGGCAGAATCTGTTCGCCATCATTCAGGGTGGGCTTAATGCAGATCTGCGAAAGGCCTGTTTAGATGGTAAGAGCTTCCCTATTCCCATTATTGCCTTCTTACTCAACATCCACCCACAGTTCACGTTCATTTTAATAGCCGTATAAAAAAAAGAGCCTCTGCATTAGTGCCACTGCATATCGCAAAGAGCCCATCAGGATGTCATTAATGTTGATGGCTTATTGCAGTGCTACTTTTTGATACTCTTGAATAAAGCCCGCTTCTCGGACCCGTAATGTGATTTCTTGAGATTGTTGACCTCATCCAGTCATCGTTCTTGTTAATATGGACCAGCATGCATGATGATGATGATGTCTGGTTTTGTTTGGAGCAGAAATGACCAAGCGCGATGTTCCTGGCTTTGCCGTTGGCGGATTGAGCGGAGGTGAAGAGAAGGACGATTTCTGGAAGATGGTGACGCTCAGCACGGACCACCTTCCTAGAGGAAAGCCTCGCTATCTCATGGGAGTTGGGTAAAGTCCGCAATCGTCTTTCTCATTTAAGGAGCTGATTGTGGCGGCAGAAGCAGCCGATAGCAACCCATTACAGGACATTTCCTGCAGGGCAGCGGGGTTAAGTACTTTCTTTGGGGCGAAATGTCAGTCATCATGGGCTGGAATGGAAACCTCGAGTCCTGTTCAGAGGTCATAAACAACGTAGCAGGACTTCAGTTCAGATAAAAGACAAATAAATGCTATATCTCTTTAATGCTATTACTGTATTTTTCACACTATAATGCGCACTTAATATCCTTTAATTTTCCCCAAAATGGTCAGTGCGCCTTGTGTTTAAATTCTACCAGTCTGGTTGTAAGGAGCAGTAACGCCACTCTGCTAAAGTACAGCGTTATAAAGGAGTTTTAGTTTAGTTCTCCAGCACTGAAACTCAAGACTGGAGCAGTATTAGCATTAGCCACTAACCACTAACCTTAGCGCTAGCTCTTTTGGCATTCAGAGGTGAGTATTATCGCTGTAGCCTGCTACTAAGCCTAGCTAGCACTGCTGGAGCAGTATTAGCATTAGCCAATAGCCACTTACTATTAACCCCTCTAAGCGCTAGGTCTTTCAGCGTTAAGAGGTGAGTATATCGGACTGTAGTCTCTATCGCTAGTCGTTTACCATGTTAAAACAAGCTACGTGGGACAAACCTGAAACACCCAGGGTTCCTCAGTGTAGCGCTGTTGGGCAGCATTAGCTGCTAACTGTGGCTAGCCTTGGTGGAAATCTGGGAATCTAAGCTTACTGTAAATAAACAGAAGCACTTTACTCACCCAAATAAACAGTTTTACAGAGTTTTCAGTAGAGAAATCTGTGCATATTAACATCCACCACTCGTTTGACTCCTTTGAAAGAATTTATTATTATTTTTTTTTAAGAATTAGTTTTGTTTGCTTAACTTAGCTTATCTTTACAGGCTTTCAGCCCCTGAGCTCTGGCTGCAGCCTCACTGTGCTGCGATTGTTACTGACCCTGATTCTGTGTGTTCCAGCTACGCCGTGGACCTGGTGGTGTGTGTTGCCCTGGGCTGTGACATGTTCGACTGCGTCTTCCCGACTCGCACAGCTGTAGGTGTTCTAGATCTAATCTTATTTTTGCTATTTATCTATCAAATAAATATAATGTACCTGATGTGTCAGTACAGTGTCTATCTTAATACCCGTTTTATGACCTCTGTAGTTCTCTTGCGCTCCTGCTAAATCTCATTTTGTCTGATGCAGAGATTTGGCTCAGCCCTGGTCCCCTGGGGTTCTCTACAGATCAAACAGAAGCAATATGCCAAGGACTTCCAGCCCATAGACCCCGACTGCCAGTGCGCTACCTGCAAAAGGTACGAGGACAACCTTCAACTGGACTTTTAGTTTATATTTTATTAATCAAGTCCTTGAATGTGCTTAGCATCGTGCTGTGTGCTCTAAAGGGCAGATTAAATCTAGTTTGATCTTTCAGAGACTTTTATTATTGTTATTTTTAATTTTTTGTTTTATATCATTACATTGTGTTGTTCTTATTTTGAATTGCATTGTGAGACACCTGTCTGAAGGTGGCAGTTCAACTCTGCCAATTGAAATGTACATATTTTCAAATCATCTATTAGGACTGCAACAAAAAATGTAAACACACCAGATAAGGGACAAGACAACACCCATACTCACTATACATCAGCTCATTATACATGTAAACATATTGTCTGCATTTAAATCCCACATATAGAGCCTCTGCTGTCTCTGGAGTGATAGAGTGAAAGCAGACAGCGAGTTAACACAAGCTGCAGCCGGGGTTGCCAGGTCTAGCAAAAAACCCCGCCTAAAAAAAGTCTGTGTAAAACGTGCGTGTCGGAGGCTTAAACTAGTCCAATTTTTAAGGTAGCCACAGATGTTCAAAACACAGTACATTGTCATTTTGAACGCTTTGAAATGAAAGATTTTTGGCAGCCGAAATAAATATAAAATTATCCCAAAATATACACCTTGTCTTTTGAATTTTATCAAGTTCAGTTTTGACAGGAAACCTGGCAACTCGGGTTACAGAGGCAATTTAAGAGAGTAATACAAAGGGAAATATTAACACTAAAAAAACTAATTATATTAATTTAAAGGATATTGAGTACTTGTACATTTCCCTCTCAGTAAAATTATTACAAAAACCTTTCTCACAATAGAAAAGATTATATTTCTGATCAAAACCTGGTCAAATTAATTTAAAATCTCAATTAGAGATGTGTAAGTAGAATTGCTGAAATGCGTGAATGTGTCCTATATAGGGGTGGGCAATATTATATCGTATACAATATATCGTGACAGAAAAATATCATGATATTAAAAATCCATATCGTGATAACAGGGATGGTTTGTCTTAAAAGTAGTCTATTATTTACTGTGAAGCTTTAAGTGTATTTATTGTATAATTGTTTTAGTTTATAGTTTTCGTTTGCAGTTTATATGCATGAAAGTATTCTGCAATATTTTTTGCTGCATTATATTATTTTATGCTATATTATTTATTTTACCACATTATGATTATACTGTTATACTATTATACTATATTCCTGAAATTAATTAATTATTTTTCTGTTGTCCTATATTGCCAAGTCTATCGTTATCGCAAAAATACCCTGAAATATCGTGATATTATTTTAGAGTCATATCGCCCACCCCTAGTCCTGTAATATGCTTTGTACTTTTATATAGATACATAAAACAAAATCAAAATGTTCTGCAAAATCTGTCTAGGGCCCTAAAAATGTTTAGCTGTCATGATGCAGTAAAAACATGAAGCCTCACCAATAGGAAACACAAATGGAAGACATTATAAAATCAGATTGGTGGATTTTTCAAAATAGTAATTAGTTTTAGCTCTATCATCTGTTGTTCTATCCTAAAAAGTAACAGTAATTTTTGGCCCTAATAAAACAAGTTAGTCTATTTTTTATAGTCACAAACAGCTTGAAAAATTAGAGTATAATAATTATTGTTTGTATGTCAGTACTTGCAAACAAAAATTCACATCTATTTTCTGAGGCTTGACATAATTTAAAACAAATTTTAAAGAAAAAATTAGTTCTGAATTAATGATCATTTATTTACAAACATCCATGTGTGTTACTTCTTTAAAATTAGTTCTGAATTATACTAAATAAACAGTATCTTGTGATAAAAATGAAATAAAGAATTGTCACACTCCTGTCTACTTCTATTAAGATCTCTCTTATTTGTCCCTGCAGGCACAGTCGGGCCTATCTGCACGCCCTTTTCAAGAGCGACACCGCCGCCATGCACCACATCACCATCCACAACATCTCCTACCAGGTACTGACTAAACTAATCAGCAGAATCTTTTCCTGGTTTTCTTTATACAGATGTTTTTATTGTTCTTGTTGCCTTTATTTCCTCCTTTAGAGCTCTCAGTAAAACTCAGCATATTAAAAAAATCTCATTTAGAAAGCATTACAATTATATATATATATATATATATATATATATATATATATATATATATATATATATATATATATTATATACACACACACACACACACACACATCACCCCATCACTGATTGTGGAAACTTCACACTAGACCTTGAGCAGTTTGGACTGTGTTTCTGCACTCTTCCTCCAGACTTTGTTTCTTTTTCTTCAGCTGACCCTCATGCATTCGGTGCGGCAGAGCATCATAGAGCAGCGCTTCCCGGAGTTTGTGCGGAGCTTCATGAGGAGAATGTTTCCCTCCAGTGAACAGTACCCCAGCTGGGCGGTGGACGCCCTCGCTTCGGTGAACATTGCTCTGGACTAATGGCCTCTGCGCTGCTTACTGCCAATGCACTGAGCTAACAGTGTGTGTGTGAGCAGTCTGAGAGAGCAGGACTTGTGGAATGGATTCATTCTGGACTAGAAATATGAAAATGTATAAAAATGTACATGGAGATTTTTTCCTACTGGATAATATCTGTTTCAAAAATGTGTCAATATACAGTTTTTAAGGTTTGGCCCAGATTCTGGATTTTTTAAAATTATAAAAAATTTTTCCAGTTCTATTTTAGTGGCCTAAATCTAAACTAACATTTTATACGCTATTATTAAAGGACCTTGTGTTGTTTCTTCTTTTTTTTTTTTATACATTAATGTTGCTGTATTTTTTTCATACAATGCAATGCCTTTCATTTTAACACTGACAGTTACAATTACAGATTTTACAGAAAAAAAAAAAAACTCTGCCTCTAATTTTCATTACTCTCATGGTTCCGCTTTCTTTCATCTCCTGGACACGGCCATTAAGAAAGCACACCCACTCGGTGCCGTAGTTAAGCCGTCCATCACGCGAAACTGTTGGGGGACGTTGAGGGATCAATCTGTCTGTTCTGTCGGAGTGAAAATGAGCAACTCCGGGCTCTGAGATCTGGCAGAATAACAAAGCACAGTGTCACGGTGCGCAATCAATTTTTTAGATAAATTAAATCCGGGGCCAGGAAAGTGTTACTGAGGACGTTTCATTATACTACACTAGGGCTGTCCCTAACGATTATTTTTTAAACGATTATTCTAACGATTATTTTTTTCGATTAGTCGACTAATCTATTCATTGAGAAACATATTTAAATAATTATTTTACGTTTTAAAGCAAACGATAAATTACTATATTTATATATAATAACAACAACAACAACAACACAAGCCTACTAAACCAAACCCCACACTTATAATCACTTACATGTACAGCACGTTGTTTAGATCTATAACGCTAAAAATGGATAAGCTCCCATACACCACAACCGTGTGTTGCACTGTTTTCTGTGACCGCTAGATTTTGTGACCACTGGCAAGTAGTTCTCAGCAGACCGGTGCACTGGCCGATTCGAAACGTGTTCGTTTCTAATGTTTACCCCGACTGGCCAAAACGGTTCAGTTTAGGGCTGAGGGTAAGGTGTAGGTATAGAAAGCTTCCGTTTTGCCAATGAACGCTCATAACCGTGAGCACTGGTCACAAAATTCCGACGGTGACAGAAAACGGTGTGACACCGCAGCGCCGACGGCGCTAGCTAAAATAACTTAAGGCAGCTAGCTTAGCTAAACACCTGAACTTATGAATAATGCTACTGTTTCTGGAAACTGCGAAATGCCATGCACAAATATAAACCAAAAATGTATAATTTCTGCCTGTGGCAGGTTTAAAACCTTTGGTAGACAGCCTTAAGTCTTTTTAAGGACACCCGCGGAGACCCTGATGTAAACGGTAACTTACTGTGTGACCCTGTTGACATAGTGCTCCTGGATGTTTGCGCTTCAAGTGCTCCTTTTGCACGTATGGCAGAGGACCACATTGTTGCCCTTTTGCGTGAAATGCTCCCAAACTTTAGATGCCCGCTGGCGTTTTTTTGTAGCTGGAGATTGCTCTCCGGAGTCCAAGCTCTCTAGAGCTTGCCCGAACCCGACATGACCCGAGGCCCGCCCGTAAATCCGACCCGGGCTCCAGAAAATAGTCCGAGATGTAGGCGTCTGTTTTTTAATTATATTTTTATTTAAAAAAAAAAAACGAAAACTGAAAGTGAAACTAAACTAATTTATTTATAAGCGCTGTTTTCACTACCGCAGTTCTACAGCGGGGGTGTTGTGCCGATTCTGTCCGCGAAGCGGGAGTCAGATTCAGCAGAGAGTCGGATTCGGCACAAACGCGGCGGCACCTCGCGGTCCGCGGTGTCAGTTGTAAGCGCTCGCGCTAGCCGCAAAATACGGCAGAAAACACTGAGGGAGCTGCAGAATTATGAATGGGACTAGAATATGAGCACGAGGAGATCAAAGAGAACCTTCACCTGTGAGTAGAACAAGCAAATCTCTCTCTCTCTCTCTCTCTCTCTCTCTCGCACGTGAACTCCTCCGCGTTTGACTTGCAGAACTGTGTTTAGCTGTTCTTAAAAATCATTTTAATTAAATAATAGTTCTATGCTTCTATGTTACCGTGTTAATTAACATAATTCTGATCATATTTCGCTCATTAAAACAGCCCGAAAACAGCCAGTTGGAATTTTTGGGCCCGATCTAACCTCTAATGCTCTCCACAGGCGCCGCCATGTTTACGACGCGCCGACGCACGTTATGCAAATCGATGTATTTTTGTAATCGATGACGTCGATTATGTCGATGCGTCGCCCCAGCCCTATACTACACACCTTTTTATCAGCTTCTCTCACCACTTAAAAGTGCTTTTCACCACTCTCGCAGGAGTGACCACTTGCAGGATTGGAGAGGTGGGTATGAAGGGATACTGGACCTGTTTAAAAGAAGTGCTAAGGTTATAAACTAGAGAGTGTTTAGCAAATGTCTGTTAGAACTATTTAACATAGGGGGGTGGTGTGGCTAAAGGTTTTCATTCCAGCCAAGCAGAAGCACATGTGCTCAGTACTGTATTTTTCACACTATAAGGCACACTGGATTTTATAGCGTATTATGCGACACAAGTAAAGAACAAGGGTGTCTCCATGTTTGCCTTTTAATTCAGCAGGTCTCACAGCTGGGTGGTAACTAAGTTAAAGGATGAGTACCGTGTAAAAGAGACTTTTGGTGTAATAAAGCATGATAACAAGTAGTTACCTCTGTTCTCCCACAGCGTTCCAAGATCCAGAAATTTTAACAGTTTGTCCAAACACCCTTAAGACTGGGTGACGCAGGGCGTAATTTACTCAGATAAATCACTTTTTCCATCGTTATCCAGCTCAAAGTAGCTCTACACCTCCTTGCTAGAATCTGGAGAGCCCTGACATTAAAACAAGGCATTAATACCTAAAAAAGTGCCCAGGAAGCTTATTAAAAACCACTGTTTACATCGTATAGGGCTAGCTACAGCTCCAAGTGCCACAATGACGGAACTGAAACTACCAGACATATATACATAGACTCCTGGCGCCGGCTACTACGCTATGCGGAGACTATGCATATATATATATATATATATATATATATATATATATATATGTCTATGACATTATCAATACAAATATGGTGGCACACGGAGCTGAAGCTAGCGTTATAGGATGTAAATAGAGTTTTTTTTTAATTAGCTTCTTGTGCACTTTTTAAGTTAATAATGCCTTGTTTTAAATGTCAGGGCTCTCCAGATTCTAGCAAGGAGGTGTGGAGCTACTTTGAGCTGGATAATGGTGTGAAAAGTGATTTATCGGGGCAAATTATGCCCCGTGTCACCCAGACTGAAGGGTGTTTTGGGCAAACTGTTAAAATTTCTGGAGCTATTCATCAAAGGTAAGTACTTTTTATCATGTTTTACTGTTTTACTACACCAAAAGTCCATTTTACACCGGAGTTCTCTTTTGAGTAAAGCTAAGCTAAGTAAAAATAACTGTAATTATTAAAAAAAATAATAATAATATTTTAAAGTCAAACGAGTGCTGAATGTTAGTCTACACATATTTCTCTCCTGAAAACTGTTTATTTAGAAGAGCAAAGCGCTTCTGTATGTTTACAGTAAGCTTAGGTTTCTAGACTTTTACTAAGGCTGGGTGCCGCAGCATTAGCATTAGTGGCTAATGCCACCCGACAGAATTAGGCTGAGAATCCCTGCGTGTTCCGGTAAACCAGGGTGATATTAGCTAACTTAGCGTTTTGTCACACGTAGCTTGTTTTAACACAGTAACCATGCAGGCTACAGTCTGATATTACTCGCTTCTGAACAGCGAAAGAGCTAGCGCTTAGCACAGTTAGCAGCTTATGCTAATGCTGCTCCAACAGTGCTAGCCGAGTTAGCAGCTGAAGTTCAGAGGTGAGTATTATCGGCGTGTAGCCAACTGCTAACTTGGCTAGCACTGTTGGAGCAGCATTAGCATTTATACACAAAAAAAAACCCTGCAGTAACGTTTTCACAAGTATTTAACCAAGTCCATGCATGTTTAAATTACAAATGCTTAATTATGATCAGTTAAATACCAGTTAAAAACCTCAGTTACCAGAGGTCTCTGGTAATGAAGTACAAATACTTTATTACCTTACTCAAGTAAAAATGTTGGTTATCTATACTTTACTGGAGTAATTATTGTTCTGAGGGTTTTTTTTTACTTCTACTTATACAATAAATACAATACATTTCTGTTTTAAGGCTCTAAATTAAATATTATGAACTAATTTGATGATATAGTTTAAAAAAGTAAGAAATTGTACTAAAACAAGTGTTGCTGTGCTATTTTGTGCTGACCCTTCATGATAATATTCTGACTCAGGAGACATAACTCTGTAATAAAAGTAGCATTATAAAGAAAAATATATTTCTTTAAACTACTGACAGCATGTTTTATACTAGGTGAATAGTACAAATCAGTAGACTTCAGGTAGGACATTACTTACATTTTAAAAATAGCGTCATTACTCATTATTACAGCTTCTCATCATTCAAAAAAAAAAGCCGCTATCCAGATAAATCTCTCCATCCAGATAGAGTGATGAGATCTGATTGTGATTGGATGTAGAGAAGTTTAAACATATACCATTCCGACACCCTATTGGTTTATACTGTGATCTGTCACACCTGCACACGTCACCCCACGCACACACACACACACACACACACATTCTAGCAAGAACATAGCAGATGAATGTAGCCTAGTATGAAGATGATCCATGCAGAGACTCAAGAGGACTCCAGACAAACTCCAGTCCAACTAAACTTCTTTAATTATATATTTACACTTTATACATTTATACATTTAAAATACATTCATTTACAATGGGCATACAGCTCTGGAAAAAAAAACACTGTGGAATATAATCAAGAAGAAGATGGATGATCACAACCATCAAACCAGAAGTATTTAAAATCCTAATATCTATACTTCTACCTACAGAATAATGAGTATTAATACTTTTATCACAATTGCTCAGAATTGTTCTGCAAGTCCCCATCACTGGGAACCACCTGTGAGTACCAGTATACTGTTATTGCTATGCTCGTGGTACTGACCGCTAGAGGGCGACAGAACAGCGCTGCTGCAGCTGCTGCTCATCACTCATCACTACCTGCATCTACATGATGGAAATCCGCTTCTGCTGTCAAAAATGACAACATAGGAACACTGCCATCACCAAATCTCTGCTCATTTATTCTGGCACAGCCACATGATGGATAAAAGCAGGATTTGATATATATATTTACAGCTTTTGGTGAGCCATGGCAGAGCAACAGGTCTCCCAGTCCCTGTCTTTCTGCAATCATCCTGCAATCAGGTTCACTGTCAGAAGACAACAGCCTGTTCTAGTAAATTGTCGGCTTCTCCCAAATAAAAAGGCTTAAAATAGTCCTTTTTCCACTTATTCCGTATTTTTTGCACTATTAAGCCCTATCCAGGTGGGATTAGTTTTTCAGGAGGGGGGGGGGGGGGTGTCTGAAAAATATTTCACATTTCTACTCAGTAATAAAACTCTTTGTAAAAAAAACTCTATGTAAAAAAGTTAGACTAAATTAAACTAGAAAAAAGATGTTCATTAATAGTGAGCCTTGTAGTACTTGAACTACATTCATACCCAACTGAAAAATCCAGTTAATGAGCAGATTGTGCTGTAGGAGCTGTGTTCAGGTGGCCTAAGCTGGTTTTCAGCTGGTCAAGCTGGATGGAAAACTGGTTATCAAGGCAAAAAACAGGCCCTATACTGGTAATCTACATATTTAACCACTTCTCAACCAGCATGTAGTGTATGTAGTGTTCGATTTGGGTCATGTTGTCAATGCTGTTCAGGCTGCTTGGTTTATGGTCCAATCCAAATGCTCTTTTATACCCACCCCTTAAAATTTGCTTTTATTTTATATATTTCTTTTTGTCCTATGTTAAATGCTGCAGCTTCTGCTGTCTTTTGCACCATTTAAGATGAAACAGGAAAGTAAGCTAGCTAGCTACTGAGACAAACAACTTTTTATTTCTAATTATTTCTAATCATAACATACACTTGACTATGTGCAATATTTTAAAACTAAATGTGATGCATCCCATGCACTTGGAGGAAAGTGCAGCAAACCCGCTCTGATACATCAGCTAACAGATGCCTGTGCCACTGACATCTCCTTTGGATTAATTAGGGTAGCAAGCACCATCTATCCACCCAGAGAGAGCAAGGCCAATTGTGCTCTCTCGGACTCCGGCTGCTGATGGCGAGCAGTATGATCCGGGATTTGAACTGGCGATCTTTATTTAGCTTGACCACTCACAGTCCTACCCTATAGCTATCCCTATATCCCTAACTTTAACTGTTTTCTGTTAATCTGTCTTCGTTTATGTACATTTCGAAGTTATACATGTAAAGAGTCAAAACTGTTATGTAACAGTTTTCTGTTATTTTTTTAATTGACATGTTCACAGTTCTCTTTTACTGATGTTTATACACTGCTTGGTCAAAAGTCAAAAGTTTCCACCTGGATTTAAGTAAGTAAATGATGTGGGGTTGATGCTGCAGTTGGTCTGCAGGTCTAGGTTCAGCAACAGTATGTGCTAAAAGAATGAGGTCAGCTGACTACCTGAATATACTGAATATATAGACCAGGTTATTCCATCAATGGATTTATTTTTTCTTCCCTGGTGGCACAGAGCATATTCCAAGATGACATTGTCAGGATTCATGGGGCTGGAATTGTAAGAGAGTGCAGGTTCAGGGAGCATGAAATCATCATTTATCATTTTCACACATGGATTGAGAGAGTTCACCACTGAGTCCAGACCTTAACCTCATTGAGTATCTTTGGGATGCGCTGGAGAACACTCTACCATCATTAATGCATGATCTTGGTGAAAAATTAATGCAACACTGGATTGATTTGAATCTTGTGACGTTGCTTAAGCTTATCGAAACAAAGCTAAAGGTGGTCCAATGAAATATAAGAGATGAATGCCAACATGCAGGTGGGAGAACAGGTTTCCTCAGAAATAGGAAGTTCAGGAGATCTAATGCTAAAAAATGTAATGGCAGTTGGAGGGAGGGGGGGGCAACTGTTGACTCAGGAATGAGGAGCAAGTTCAGACACTGTGGACACACACACACACACACACACAGTGAGAGGGGGAGAGGGAGAGAGAGAAGGTTGAGGAAGGTGGGGTAGGTAGTTTGTTTGTGCTCAGGGTGGGAAGCGGTTGAACCACGCGGCTACTCGCGCATGTCACGCCGGAGCCCCCCCTCCCCCAGGCGGGGAGAGCTGGGAGCGGAGCCGCGTTGATCTCAGCAGCGCCCGGAGGAGCAGAGACATGGGTCCGGGAGCGGAGCAGTGAGGAGCGGGTCCGGGGGAGGGACGGGAGCAGCGGGTCTACACTCATCTCCAAATCCGCCCTCCTGCGATCACCACCAGCTCCAAACACCGCGGGGCTTCGGGGGGTTCGGGCGGCCATGGTGGAGCTGGAGAAGGAGGTGCTGCCGCTGCCGCCGCGGTACCGGTTCCGAGACCTGTTGCTCGGGGACTGGCAGGCGGACGACAGGTAGGGAAGTTGTTTCAGGGCGGCTGCGGGGGAAACCGGGGGGGGGGGGGGGTCCAGCAGGAGTAGATCAGGTTTAATCAGATTATTGATGAAGATGATCAGATTTATGCTGATCAGAACTGATCTGCTTTACAGTGTGAGAGAGAGAGTACGAATGCCAGAGTGTCAGAAAGAGTGAGAGAGAGTGAGTGAAAGTGATAACGTGAGAGATAGGGTGATAGAGTGAGAGATACATAACGTGGTAGAGTGATAGAAAAAGGTATATAGAGAGTGATAAGAGTGAGAGTGATAGTAGTAGAGAGTGATAAAAAGAGTGATAAAAAAAGTAAAAAGAGTGAAAGTGAGTGATGGAAAGAGAGAGAGTGATAGAATGATAGAGAAAGTGATACTGAGAGTGATAGAGTGAGAAAAAGTGAGAGAATGAGTAAGAGAGAGAGTGATAAAGAGATATAGAATGTGATAGTGATAGAGAGTGATACAGTGAAAAGAGTGAGAGAATGGGTGATAGAGTGAGAGAGAAAGTGATGCTGAGAGTGAGAGTGCTAGAGAGAGTGATATAGTGTGAGAGAGTGATAGAGTGAAAGAGAGAAAGTGAGAAAATGAGTAAGAGAGTGATAAGAGTGAAAAGAGTGAAAGTGATTGATAGAGTGAGAGACTGAGTGAGAGAGTGATGCTGAGAGAGAGAGTGATAGAGGGAAAAGAGCGAAAGTGAGAGAGTAAAAGAGAGTGAGAGAATGAGTAAGAGAGTGAGTGAGCGAGAGAGTGATAGAGGGAAAAGAGTGAAAGTGAGAGAGTAAAAGAGAGTGAGAGAATGAGTAAGAGAGTGAGCGAGAGAGTGATAGAGGGAAAAGAGCGAAAGTGAGAAAATGAGTAAGAGAGGAATAAGAGTGAAAAGAGTGAAAGTGATTGATAGAGTCAGAGACTGAGTAAGGGGGTGATGCTGAGAGTGAGAGTGCTAGAGAGAGTGCTAGAGTGAAAACAGCAAAAGTGAGAGAGAAAGAGAGAGTGAGAGAATGAGTAAAAGAGTGATCGAGTGATATAGAATGTGATAGTGATAGAGAGTGAAAATGAGAGGGAATGAGAGTGCTAGAGAGTGATATAGTGTGAGAGAGTAAGAGTGAGAGGGTGATAGAGAGAGTGAGAAGGAGAGAAAGAGAGAGTGATGGAGAGAGTGAGAGAAAGGGAGACAGAATATTTGTACAAAGCAAGGCTGAGCTGAGCTCTGTAGGGAGGAATGGGTTTCAGCAACAGGTTATTGAAGGAACTTGTGTGTGTGTGTGTGTGTGTGTGTGTGTGTGTGTGAGGCTGCAAGTATGTGTGTGTGTGTGTGTGTGTGTGTGTGGCTGCTAGGATGATGATGAAATTTGTATTGGAGCTTCAGTTTAGCAGTAGAGAACATAGTGTACACCTTTAACGAGGAGCTTCATGCAGTGTTGCTTGGTAAAGGCACTGGATCTATAGCAAACTGGTGTTGCTAAAATGTATAGAACCATATTTGGTGCCATATATGGAGATATTATCTCATATTCAACAATGATCCATATGTAACACATTCTCAGAGGGTTCTTTAGGAAAGGCACATTTTCTACGTAGAACAGTAAAAGCTCATAAATGTATTTAAATGTTTTTTTTTGTTTGTTTAATGTATTCCACACATTTCTTTTTGCGTCAATATTTCATATGGAACTATAGAGAAATATGTCTGCTGCTGTATGTAATCAGATTTTTGAAGAGTGTAATATTTCATATTTTGTATTGTTGTTTGTTTAAATTACGTCTTTAAAAAAATATATTATTTAAGGGTTCCTTGGTGAAGATACATGTTCTATCTATAGCCAAATGAATGCTTGACTTGCTTCTAAATGAAATTAGAACAAGGAGGGGTTACGATTCAATATATCACAATATGTTCACAATATGTTATATGGTAGGGATGTGGCATATCGTATCTTACGCAATAATAACCGCCAACCTTTTTTTTTATATTGTTATTTTTTTACATTGTGTTTAAACCCCGTCCACTAGAGAGCAGTGTTGTATTCTGTCATTAGCTCTTACTGTTCTGAATAGATAAAAAAAAAACTGATTTTCTACAAGATATGAGATATGAGAAAATGTTATACTAAATTAAAAATACAGTATCGCAATATATTGTGATGTATTGAATCATACAAATCAAATTGTCAAGTTCTTTCCCATACACAGGCCTACTGTACATCATATAACTACATATGCTCTAATGTATAAGTGCATAATATACTTTATATTATCTATATATTACACTCTATTACACTCTGTTATACACTACATAGATTTATACTTGTATAGGATTCTATGCTTTATATGACAGTGTAAATGTTGTGCTGTTATAAAGCACATATTTACATATACCCAACTCTTTTTCTACATATATTAGTGCATCTAAAACAAATTTGTATATCATTAAAAATGTACTTTATTTCAGTTATTCAGTTCAAAATGTGAAACCACCAGTCAATGAATACCCAAAAATCAGTGTCTCAGAAAATGTGAATATTATATAATAAGACCAATTGGTACTTTTTTTGCAGTGTGGGCAGTGTGCCAAGTCCTGCTGGAAAATGAAATCCGCATCTCCATAAAAGTTGTCAGTAGCAGAGGGAAGCATGAAGTGCTGTACGATTTTGTGGGAAAACAAAACTGCACTGACTTTAGATCTGATAATAAAACACAGTGGATCAACACCAGCAGATGATTAGCATGTCTCTCCAAACCACAAATCACTGATTGGTGGAAACTACACACTAGACCTCAAGAAGTTTGGACTGTGTGTCTCTCCACTCTTCCTCCAGACTCTGATCCCTTGATTTTTTCTAAATGAAATTTAAAATTTACTGATGATCAGTGATGGTTTGGAGAGACATGTCATCTGCTGGTGTTGATCCACTGTGTTTTATTATCAAGTCTAATGTCAGTGCAGTTTTGTTTTCCCGGAAAACCTTACAGCACTTCATGCTTCCCTCTGCTACTGACAACTTTTATGGAAATGTGGATTTCATTTTCCAGCAGGACTTGGCACAATGCCTAAACTGCTAAAACTATGAAGTTTTTTTTGTTTGTTTATTGGCTGTAAGCCATAATCATCAACAATAAAAGAAATAAACCCTTAAAATAGATCACTTTGTGTGTAATACATCTATATAATATATGAGTTTCACATTTTGAACTGAATTACTGAAATAAAGTAACTTTTAATTCAGGCAGTAAGTGTTATATCAGTGTAATAAAGGCACCTGTACATTTTTTCCCATCAGCTTACGCTGTCTTTGTTTTAGTGTTACTGTAGCCATGTCCATGTCCTCACTGAATTCTCTTAGCACATCAATAGTCGTCCAATATATTGCGCTGAAGGAAAGGTGGAGAGATGAGGCGTGCGCTCAGGCTGGCCCCCACTGTTGCTAGGTGAGGACAGAAGACTGAAACACTTCAATACTTCAGAAAAGATAAGGATTAAGCCTTCCCTCTCGCCCGTGGTCTTCCTGAGTGGGCGGTTTAAATCAGACAATTAGCGAGAGTTCCGTTTTAAATGGCTTGAAAGTAGGGGACACGGTCTAACGATGGAGCTCCAGCACTTCAGTGGTGATTAGGCTCTGGGAGAAACAGCTCTGTTCTGACACTTTTTAGTGAGAGAGAACCCATTACCCACACCGTATTTGAGCTGGAGCGTCTACTGGGGCGTGATGATATTATTTGCCTATCAGAGGCTGTGGAGGTGTGTTGCTGAGGCTGAGGTCGTCACGGGTTTCCAATCTTTGATTTTGCTCTTATTGCGTCAGCCAACAAATCTTTAACCTTATTCATAATCAGACGTCTCCTAGTGACCCCTGACAACTTGTTAAAGGAGCAGCTCAGTGAAGAACCTAATCAAATGAACATGATCAATCAGTGACCACAGTTGCAGGACATCAGACAATGCATGTCAAGGTAAGGGTGGGCGATATGGAGAAAATATCATATCACAATAACGATTTTATCATGATTTTATCACAACTTATTTTTTTTGTTATTAAAAGTAGAATAAACCATTAAGGCCAATTTGTTTTGTACAGATTTTAGTCTATGTTTGCAATTTTTGCCAAAAAAATCATATTATTGCTTTAAAAAGGATATTAAATGCAATTTAATATACAGAGCTGTGAAACAGTATTTGCCCCACCGATTGCTTTAATTTTTGTTTTTATATCACACCATATTTTTCGCACTATAAGGTGCACTGGATTATAAGGCGCATTGAGTGACACTAGTGAGGAACAGGGGTGTCGCCATGTTTTCCTTCTAACTCAGCAGATCTCGCCACTGGGTGGTGGGTAACTAAGTTAAGTAAAGCTAAGCTAAAACAAAGTTAAGTAAAGCTAAGCGTAAACAAAACTGTAACTTTTAAAGTAAATATAAAATGCTAATTTTGTTTATTAAAAGAATCAATCTATCCAAACTTACCTGGTACTGTGTGGAAAAAAAGGATTTACCCTGAAAGTAATAACTTGGTTGTGCCAACCTTGGCAGCAACAACTATAATCAAGCATTTGTTATAATTGCCAATGAGTCACAGCTGTCCAAAACATGTGGTTAATTACAGTTAATTCATGGAGATGCACTTAAACATCAGGCCAGGTTGATTTGGATAGCTTTTCCCTCTCAATAAATGAAATCATCATTTATAAAAAAAAAAAAAACATCTTTTGTATTTATTCAGGTTATCTTTGTCTGATATTAAAATATGTTTGAAAAATGTGTCTGAAAAAAATAGGTATGCCAAAAAAGCAAAAACATAATAAATCTCACCTGGTACTTAAAGCTTTTTGAAAAATGTGTAAGTATGCTGTACATGTATATACTACAGACTAACAGATTTATGTACTTATTTAAAATATATTAAAAGTACATTCTGTTCATTCTGTATTGTACATTTTCATCAAATGTACAATATAGTACAATATAGTGTATTTTGTTTTAAAAACACTATATTTCCAAATATATTTTTGTACATTTTTAGCAAAGTGTGTTAAAAACAACTGTTACAGTAGTTCACTTAAAGTACAATGTATCATGTAACTTTTTAGAAAATGAATTAAATTACATTTAACTACATTAAAAATAAATTAACACGCCCAAATTTGTAGTACCAACTTATAATTTTACTGTAAACATATTTAAAATATGGGGTTACATGCATGAGTAGTTGAAATGTTTAAATGTTACTTAAGAATATTTAAAATAGTTCCATTTTAGTACAGTTAAGTACACTTAGCACAGTTTAAGTAAGACTTTTGTACTATTTTTATATAATTGAAGTTTAATAAGTACAAAAAAGTTGTTCCATTTTAGCACTCTTTAAATATACTGATTAATAATGTGGCTACAAGAACACTTTAGTGCACTATAGCATAATAATAATGCTTAGTACTACTACTTTCTTTCACTAGGGTTTAAAGGGGCAAATACGTTTTTACGGCACCATTTGCATGTACAGTACAGGCTAAAAGTTTGGACACACCTTCTCTTTTTCAATGCGTTTCCTTTATTTTCATGACTATTTACATTGTAGATTCTCACTAAAGGCATCAAAACTATGAATGAACACATGTGGAGTTTTATGTACTTAATAAAAAATGAGCTGTCCTCCACAGTCACCGGACCTGAACCCAATCCAGATTTGAGGTTTGGGGTGAGCTGGAGCACAGAGTGAAGAAGGCAAAGAGCCAACAAGTACTAATAAACACCTCTGGGAACTCCTTCCTTCCTTCCTTCAAGACTGTTGGAAAACCTTTCATTTCAGGTGACCACCTCTTGAAGCTCATTGAGAGAATGATGCCAAAAGAGTGTGCAAAGCAGTAATCAGAGCAAAGGGGGGCTATTTTGAAGAAACTAGAACATAAAACATGTTTTTTCAGTTATTTCACCTTTTTTTTGTTAAGTACATAACTCCACATGTGTTCATTCATAGTTTTGATGCCTTCATAAATAGTCATGAAAGCAACGAGTATGCATAAAAAAATATATATACATATATACATATAAACATATATACATTCCATATTGCCAGAATGTCTGGATGCTTTCTGGTTCTTTCTGGTCCAAGTCAGCACCAAGGACAGCAGCCAGCATTCTGGACCAGCCCAGACAGTTACTGTAAGCATTCCAGCTTAGAAGAGGGTCGCTGGTGCCAGGAGACGTTCTGGAAGGGGATCGGCGTCTAGGCAGCGCTTCTTCCCAAGTGAGCATGGATGTGTGTGTGTGTGTATGCTGCCATGTCCCTGGTGGGACTCTGTGGCAGAAGGCCTTCTCAGAACTTCAGTAGCTCTGTTTACGGAGGCACTGTGCTCCTCCCAGCAAGCTGACACTGCCTCTGCCTTCCATCTGAGCAAAATATCAACGACACAAATCCTCTCTGTGACACTTATTCTCCTCGTTGTGTCATAGAATGGAAATTAATTATTTAGTCATTACTGGAGAAGTCCCACCTTGCTGGAAACCTGTGGTTACAAAGAGAGAAAGAGTACAGGCCTGATCTCCTAGCCCCGTTTTTGGAAAGTACAAATATTCTGTTTTGTTCTGTGAGATGCCTGTTATTGGCCAGCATTACACTTGGGAACAGGTCCACCATTCGTCCCTCGAGAGCAGTACCGGTCCCTGAACAATATAAGAAGAGCAAAAGAAGCACACTGAGCAAACAAGAAATATCCAGGGAACATCACAATAAACGTCATAAGTTGAGAAATCCCCCAGAGAGCATCACACTAAGTGACAGAGGGAGAGGGAACACCCTAAAAGCAGCATACTGAAGTATATAACGATATAAGGAGAGGGAACACCCTGAGAGCAGCATACTGAATAATATAGGGAGAGGGAACATCCTGAGAGCAGCATACTGAAGGATATAACGATATAAGGAGAGGGAACACCCCGAGAGTAGCATACTGAAAAATATAGGGAGAGGGAACATCCTGAGAGCAGCATACTGAAGGATATACCAATATAGGGAGAGGGAACCTCCTGAGAGCAGCATACTGAAGGATATAAGGATATAGTGAGAGGGAACATCCTGAAAGCAGCATACTGAAGGATATAACGATTATAGGGAGAGGGAACATGCTGAGAGCAGCATACTGAAGCATATCTGGAGGGGGAACACCCTGTGAGCATTATACTGAAGGATATAGCGATATAGGAAGAGGGAACACCCTGAGAGCAGCATACTGAAGCATATCGGGAGAGGGAACACCTTGGGAGCAGCATACTGGACAAGATTGAGGGAAAGATGTAAAATACAGAGAATGGGTAACATCCTGAGAGCATCACACTAAGTGACAAAGGAGAAAAGAAACACCATGTGAGCAGTATACTGAAGGATATAGGGAGAGGAAACACCCTGAGAGCAGCATACTGATAGATATGGGGAGAGGCAACACCTTGAGAGCAGCATACTGGACAATTGATGGAAAGATGTTAAAACCAGAGAATAGGTAACACCCTGAGAGCATCACATTAAGTGACAAAAGAGAAAAGAAACACCATGAGAGCAGCATACTAAAGGATATAGGGAGAGGGAACACCCTGAGAGCAGCATACTGGAAAATTGAGGGAAGGATGTAAACAACAGAGAATGGGTAACTGAGGGCAGCACACTGAAAAAAAGAATGAAAAGAAATACGCTGAGAACAGCATATTGACCAAAAGGGAACTGAACAATAGAGGTAGTATAAATACCCTGAGGGGCAGTACACAAGACAATGGAAAGGGGGAAAACACTTCAAGAGCAGCAAAATGAACAACAGTGGGAGGGAAAACACCCACAGAGCAGCACACTGAAAGGACATACCCTTAGGGCAGTACACATGGCAACAGAAAAAGAGGAAACACGTAAATGGCAGCAGAGTCAATGGTAGAAGAACAGTGAACCCGGTAAAGGGAAGCACATTGAATGATAAAGTCCAGATTATACCCAAAGAGCAGCACACTGAGTGTGGAGAAAGAGGAAATCCTGTGAGGGCAGTATTTTAAACAATTGAGGCAGAGAAAACACCATGAAGACAGCACATTGAAAAATAGAAGGAAACACCCTAAAGACAGCACATTGACAAATAGAAGGAAAGGAAACAGACTAAAGGCAGCACATTTGACAGTAGATGGAGAGAAACACCCTAAGGGCAGCACACTGAACAGTAAAGGAAGATGAAACACCCTGAGGGCAATACACAGGACAATAAATATAGAAGAAACACCTTAACAGCAGCATACTGGACAACAGAGGGATAGGAAACACCCTGAGGGCAGCACACTTGATGATAGTAGGAGAGGACATATCTAGAGCAGTTGATTAAATAAAAGTGGGAAAGAAACACCCTAAAGGCAGAACACTGATTGATAGAAGGAGAAGAAACACCCTGATGGCAATACACAAGACAATAGACATATAGGAAACACTTTAAGAGCAGCACAATGAACAACAAAGGTAGAGGAAACACCCTGAGAGCAGTAGACTGAATGATAGTGGGAAAGAAACACCCCGAGGGCAGCACGCTGATTGATAGAAGGAGAAGAAACACCCTGAGGGAAATACACAGAACAGTATATATATATATATATATATATATATATATATATATATATATATATATATATATATATGTATATGGAAAACACCTTAAGAGCAGCACAACAAAGGTAGAGGAAAGAGCCCGAGGGCAGCGCACTGAATACTAGAAAAAGATAAATACACAGAGAAGAGCACCTTGAGAAATAGAGGGAGATGAAACACAATCAGAGCAGTAGACTGAATGATAGAGGGAAATGAACACCCTGAGGGCAGCACACTGATTGGTAGATGAAAAGGAAATGCCCATAAAAGAGCATATTGACCAATATAGGAGATAAAACACCCCCAGAGCTGTAGGCTGAATGATAGATGGCAAGAAACGCCCTGATGGCAATTCACAGTGCAATTGACATAGGAGAAACTTTAACCTTAAGAGCAGCAAACTAAACAACAGAGGGTAAGGAAACATCCCCAGAGCTGTATACTGAATTATAGAGGGCAAGAAACACTCTGAGGGCAGCACACTGATTGATAGAGGGAGATGAAATACCCTGAGGACAATACACAAGACAATTGACGTAGGAGAAACACCTTAAGAGCAGCATACTGAACAACAGAGGGTAAGGAAGCATCCCCAGAGCTGTAGACTGAATGATAGAGGGCAAGAAACACTCTGAGGGCAGCACACTGATTCATAGAGAGAGAAGAAACACCCTGAGGGCAATACACAGGGCACTAGACATAGGGGAAACACCCCCAGAGCTGTAGACTGAATGATAGAGGCAAAGAAACACCCTGAGGGCAGCACACTGATTGATAGAGGAAGACGAAACACCCTGAGGGCAATACACAGGAGAGTAGACATAAGGGAAACACCTTAAGAGCAGCACACTGAACAACATAGGGAAAGGAAACATCCCCAGAGCTGTAGACTGAATGATAGAAGGCAAGAAACACCCTAAGGGCAGCACACTGTTCAGTAAAAAGAAAGGAAGCACCTGAAGAACTCACTCTGAATTCAGGCCAAAAAATGTACAGGACCAAATCACCTTTTTGCCATAGAGTGTGATTATAGGCTATATTCGGAAGGTCATTGTTCCCCTCTCAAGTTTTTTCCAGTTCAGGCACTTCACAAGCGGCAAAATGACACACTACCTTAGAGGTCTGTCGGGCAGTTAGTGAACATTGTTAACTGCCGTAAGATGAAGTGCTGGGAGCATGGAGTGCGCTGGTTTAATCATGACGGACAGGTCCATTCAGAGGCTTGCTCCAAGGAGTCCGCCCTTGATGTCACACATTTCTCAGATTCGTTAATCTCTGTCGAACACTTCCTTCCTTCATCCCACACACCCACACATGCTCACACACACACACGTTCAAACACTCGCCCACACTTGTGCACATTCGGGGATGCTTGCTCACGTTTGCCATGCCTCTACTTTCTCGCCAAGTGTGCTCCCCCTCTTTCCCCCATCGTCTCCAATTTCTCGTTGTCTTTTGGGCCTAAGCCTTGTTCCTCTGCTTCCTCCTCTCTCCGTCCACGGCGACCCAAAGCGGGGATTTGAAGTGCCTCTTCACTTTACACTGTGTACTCAGACCCTCTCCCTGGCTGCAGCTCGAGAGCTTTCATCCATCCAGCCCCAAAAAAAACCCTCAACAATGCGAGAAATTGCCCCCTCGCCTCCCCTCCCACCACCTTCCTCGGAAAGTAATTCCCCAGCTGTAAGCTTGACAGCGAAGCACAATCACTTATTTTTTGCTTGAAATGACTCATAAGAGCCAGGCTTAATTGACCTTTAATGGATTCCAAGCACAAATTAGATTGAAAAGAAAAATTCCCTTAACTGCACGGGCGTGACAAGGAATCGATGGACGGTCATAAGGGTGTCGGTGTAGAAAAGCTTTTCCTCGCCAGTACTGTCCCTAATACCTCGTAACCCAACATTTTCAGATTCGATTGGCCAGTTCTAAATTATGTTACAGCCAATGGTGCCATCTTCCAATTTGGAGGCTATTATTGGGTTAAAATTAGTCAATTAATTACAATTATTTCTGAAAGCAATAGCCATTAGACCAGAAGTCTATTGTCCCCTTTATTTCTGCTCTAGACTAAAAACAGTAGGTTTTGACATTAGAAAAATTAATATGAGACAAAATATCCACAATTTAGCTTTTATTTCCAAGTATTTACATCTGGATCTGATATACACAGTTCAGAAGATAGCACCTTCTGTCTGAACCCACACACGTTTCTCGTAGGCAAAAGTATTGGAACTGGTGACTATCAGGTGTGTTCTGTTGCCTAGGTGTGTCCTGATACATTGAGTATTCAAATAATAATTAATGTGTGAGTACGGTTTTAGACTTTGGTTTTGCCTATGCGGACTTTGCCTTTAAAATTTGAGGAAATTTAAATAATTTTAGCCCATTCCTCTGTCTGTTTGGTGTGCTTAGGGTCATTGTCTTGCTGCATGACCCACATTCTCGTTAGATTCACTTCATGTCCAGAAATGTTCCTTTAGAATTTGCTAGTATAATTCAGAATTCATTCTTCTATCAGTGATGGCAAGCTGTCTTGGCCCTGATGCAGCAAAATAGGCCTAAAGCATGATGCTACCACCACAGAGTTTCACAGATGTGATAAGGTTTTTATGTCTCCAAACCTTAGATTCTCATTTGGTTCTCCTTATCTACATTTAGGACTATTAGGTGTGAAAATCTGATGAAGTTTTAGGTTAAATTTATGCAGTTATATACAAAATTCTGAAGGGCCACTGTATGAGCACTCTGCTGAATCACATCCTATGTTCAAATGGATGCTGAGTTCAGCCAAAATAAAAGAAAAGGAAACAGCACATCTATGCCGTTGCCACGAAACTGATTACCGTGTCTGCAGGCTGGGCCGAACAATGAGACGGAAGGTTTTTATTTGGACTTCTGCCCTGCAAACAGCTTTTGTCCCAAGCGCTTCCTCTCTCTGTGGAGCAGTTTGCCAGCTGCTCCTATAGCTGGACCGGTTTTGCCCTGCAGCAGATGCTGGAGCCAGGCTCGGTCCCACAGCAGCCACGTTTTGATCAGACCAGCCACCCACACGGCTGGCCAAAGCTAAAGTCATTAACCGTGACTGAGGCCTGATCTAACAAAATTTGTGGAAAATTACGAGCTCTGCGGTTGTCTGAGTAATCTCTTAGCACTTATTTTGTGTACTTTCGGTTGGGAGTCTTGGCCAAGGGAACAGTGATTGTTTTTAGAGGAATCGTTTGGCAGGAAATTAGATTTACACAATATTCCCTTAACCACAAGAGGAGTCAATCAGCCAAGATTCCGTGTTGAGCGTCGGAAGTTTCTTTCTCTTCTTCTTTCTTCTGCTGTTTTGAGTTTTGAGGCCAGTGTGGCTGGTACAGGACGCTAATTAGTGATGTGTTAAGTGTAGACAGTGTTGAGTTAATCAGTAAATTTGTACCAGTCTGGCTTATGTGGTTTCTGATACTGTGTGTACTGTGTTGTGTAATGTAGGTTGCATAACTAAGAAACAACTATAAACAACGTATACAACTTTTTGTTATATTTTCATAAATAAGGCGTACCGGATTATAAGGCGCATTATACAACACTAGTAAGGAACAGGGGTGTCACCAGGTTTCCCTTCTAATTCAACAGGTCGTTTGGGTGGGGGGGGGGGGTAACTAACTTAAGTAAAGCGAGTGCTGGATTTACACAGATTTCTTTCCTGAAAACTGTCTATTTGGGTGAATAAAGCGCTTCCATTTATTTACAGTAAGCTTAGAGTCCCAGATTTCCACTAAGGCTGGGTGCAGCAGCATTAGCATGTTAGCCATGGTTAGCGATAGTAAATGCTGCCCAACAGCGCTACACTGAGAAACCTTAAGTGTTCCGGTAACCCAGGTTTGATATTAGCTAGCGGTTCATCCCACGTAGCTTGTTTTATCATGGTAAATGTTCAGGCTATAGTCCGATAATACTTAATATAGTCAAATAAACTTATAATTCGCGGCAAATGCTAATACTGCTTCAGCCTTGGTGCTGGAGAAACTTCACTGAAACTCTTTCATAACGCTGTACTTCAGTGTTTTAGAATTTATACATAAGGTGCACTGTCGATTTTTGGTCAAAATGAAAGGATTTTAAGTGCAAAATATACAATATATATATATGTATATATATATATATACATATATATATATATATATATATATATATATATGTATATATATATATATATATATACATATATATGTATATATATACATATATATATATATATATATATATATATATGTATATATATATATATATACATATATATATATATATATATATATATATATATATATGTATATATATATATATATATGTGTGTGTATACTGTATCTGCCAGTAATGCATGAGTCAGATCTGTGTACTAGTCTGAAAAAGGCAGATGGTTAAAAGGTGTGTTTTTAAAGCTCTGCAGTTGGATGATAAGGATTTCCAGGGTGATGAGCGACAGGGTCTTTAAGACCTGCTCTCTGATGCTTAGGGGAGGGGGGGGGGGGCGGAGCTCCAGGATTTCTGTCTCAATTTGGTACGGCCTGACGTTCCTGCGGAATCACAGGCTAATCAGCTGGCATCCGATAGCATCGACATTGCCAACCCGGTGAGGCGCCTGGCAACCGTCACACTCCAAGCTCTGGCCACACACACACACAACACACACGCGCACATAAAATCCATCTCTCTCAGGTTGCACACACCTGTTGCAGAAATATCTCAGTCTTATTGGTGTTTCATGGGCGAGCTCACGCGTCCCCCCTGGCGGCGCTGTTTGTTTCGAGTGGGCCGAGGCTGAGATCTCGGCGGGGCGTTTCAGCACAGCTCGGGATTATCATACAAATAAGAGCCTTTAGTCTTACACACCACATCTTTTATTGACTGTCACTACTGCATCACTGGCTTCTCAATCTCCCCCTCACACACACACACTTACACATACACTTACTTACACAAACACACACAGCCTGCCTCTCCTTTTATCCTGCGTTCTGTCTTTCTGCTTGCATCACAGTCAGTTCTCATAAAGAAAAGCAGGTTTAGTTCCATTCCACAGAACCAAAAATATTCTCCATATCAGGGGTGGGCGATATGGCTCTAAAATAATATCATGATATTTCAGGTTATCTTTGTTTTTCTGTTATTTTATTTCCATTTTTTTCCCATTTTCTCCCCAATTTACACAGCCAATTACCCAACCTACTCATTAGTACTCCCCCTATCACTAGTGATGCCCCAACACCAGGAGGGTGAAGACTAACACATGCCTCCTATGATACATATGAAGTCAGCCTGATGCAGCTTTGCAGAGCAGCATCACAGCACACTCGGAGGAAAGCGCAGCGACTCGGTTCTGATACATCAGCTCACAGACGCAGCCTTGTGCTGATGAACATCACCCTTTGGAGTGATGAGGGGAACTAGTGCTATCTACTGTACCCACCCAGAGAGAGCAAGACCAATTGTGCTCTCTTAGGGCTCCGACTGCTGATGGCAAGCTACATGAACAGGATTCGAACCTGTGATCTCCTGGTCACAGGAGCAGTGCTATAGACTGCTGGACCTCTCAGAACCCTAAAATAATGAATTCTAAAAGTAAATCATTTTAAGAATACACTACTGTAACAAAATGGATATTTAATTCTATTTGTCGATATTGTTGCAGGAAAATGTATTATATGCCGGAAAATCTTACAGCACTTCATGCTTCCCTTTGTTGACAACTTTTATAAAGATGTGGATTTCATTTTCCAGCAGGCACACTGCCCACTTCCAAAAGGTCTTATATAATATTCTAATTTTCTGAGACACCCAATTTTGGATTTTCATTGGCTGTAAGCCATAGTCGTAAAGGCTTAAATAGATCACTCTGTGTGTAGTACATCTTTATAATATATGTGTTTCACATTTTGAACTGAATTACTGAAAAAAGTAACTTTTTATTGATGTTCAAATGTTTTGAGATGCACTAGTACACCAGTCTAAAGCCCTCTCCGGAAGGGATTAGTTCAGTTGTCCCTGAACTTTGTGGTCCCCCAGTAATTTCAGTCCTGTTCAGAGTTTCGTCTCTTCGCGTTTAATAAAATATCTTTTTGTCCACTGCCACACACCGTACTTACACATTGCGGGCGAGTTTCCACGGAGATCCATGTAAAAACACAACAGCGAGTGGAAATGGAGGAGCTACTGAACACGATGGCCTCCTGTTTTTTCAATTGCAGTCCGGATGAGTTTTATCACTGAGTAGAAGTGTGAAATATTTTTCACAGACCGGATAGGGCTTAAAACTACATGACCACTTAAAGACAGATATTGAACAGTTGACATTTTTGAGAGGTGGGATGTATTGATATATCTCTTACGTTTCATATTCATCATTTAGCTGATTGTCTTTCCTCTCTGAGTCATAATATACGCCCCGGCGGGACCCTCTTCATCCACCTGGCCTCTGCAGCATTCTCCACATTCTCCACGGTCATGTTGCTCCTAATCAGCTTGTTACCGCCTGCTTTCCCTAATTAAAAGTCGGGGTCACGAAGCCGTGTTTAATTCGCCAGGGCCCCCCAGCACCGCGTCACATCGTCTCCCGAAGCACACCGCGGGGTTAAAGTTTTATTACGGCTGAGGCTAATTATAAACACGCGCTAATTAAGCCCAATATGAAAAACTGCGTGTGGCTTAGCGTGGCTTTGCTTAAAAAAAAAAAACATTTACATCCTCGCTGTGTGTCGATGTAACTGTATTTGCATGCGTCAGATGTCTTAATTTCTGCATTTCTAATGCTTACATCTGAATCTGAATGTCGCAGAAGCTTGTTTTTCTCTCATCTTCTAAAAAACCCAACCACGTCTTCCCAGAGCTGTTTATTGTGAGCGCTAATGGCTGTGCTAAACTGCACACAAACACCCAGAAATCAAACAGCAGCCTCTGCATAATAGCTAAAAACATCTGTGCTTTTCAGACGCAGCTGACGCTGGAGCCTTTATCACTCTTTGTCCAATAAGTCGAGTTTTTTGATAAATCATTTTGTGTGTCTGTTTGTGGCCAGTTATGTACAGGTATGCCGGTTTTGTAATTGTGGACGCTTTTTGTAAACAAGTTAAATATAAGGGTGGTACTAGTGCTGGGCGGTATACCGGTTCATTCAGTATACTGAGGGGTGAACTTGAACCGTTTGAAATGTTTCTTTCATACCACCAAACCTCTAGAGGGCGCTACAGAGCGCCGTGCAGAACAGCACCATCAAAGAAGAAAATCAAACGCTGGTCTAGTGCTGTACTGCAGAGAAATTTCTGCTGCTTTTTCTCACTGTATGAGTGTTTTTATCCCAGTAAAATACAGCAGAAACTACTTTCATTTTAAATATATTAATACTAAAGCTTGAAACATGATTTAAATGTATTTGTTAACTGGAGAAAGAAGAGGATTGTAGCTGTAGATTTTAATACTGTAATGCCTATAATGGCTTCAATAATAACATATAGCTAGTACATTTATATTAAACTTGTGTCTTACTTGTGCAATAGAATTTTAAGAAATATATCTTTGAATAGTTAAACATTGAGTATTTTAATTTTGTTTATAGGGTTTATGGAACAATTTATTAACTAAAATATTTTATTTTAGTATCAATTTTTTTTATTGTTTCTATTCTTCAGCTGTTTTTCTGCTAATAAAGTCTGATTTCTTCATATATTGTGTAATTTTGTGGGACAAAGTAAACCCAATACTAATCAAAGCCTTAATTTAAAGCCTTAGTGTTTAATATTATATAAACTCCTGAAAGTACAGTAACTTACAAACCTATATTAAAGCCCAGTCATGAAAAAAATAGTAATTAAAAAAATAATTCTAAAAATACTGTGATATACTGTAAAACCACCAGAATCTGGGCGTAACACTTAACTCTAACGTCACAAAGACTTTTATAAGATTCCTAGTATCACAATATATATCGCAATATATCGAATCGTAACCGCTGTACTGTAATTTATATCATATCTACAGGTTTTGCCAACACTAATACCCTAATGTAAAATGTTAAAAAATTATCGTTTTGATCTTCTCATTTAACAATGCAAAACTAGTCGAAAAAACAATCCGAGAGAAAGAATAGGGTTTAATTCCTCCATCAGAATGGATTAATGCACTGTAGGAATGAACTGTGCTTGTGTGAAGCAGGGCTGGATGACTAGACTCAACTGCACATTAAAAGCAAAGCATTGCATCATGATAAGTAATAAATTGTATTTTGTTCCACAGTGTAATCTTCATACAGTATCATCATTCCACCTGATCGTTAATTACGTAGCTCTGTAGGTGATTTTATAAGAAAGGCCTGAGGTGGGTGGGTGAGTGGTGTGGAGGGTACACAGGAAACTCATGACTGGAGCAGCGGATCTCTACAGTACTCTCTGGCACCTGGACCTCCCCTGCTCCCAAATTGCGTTACGGACAATATGCTCCCGGAATTTCATTTGCCTGCGAGCTGCCTGCTGCTCCTCGGGTTCAGGGAAAGCAAACACTCGTCCTGTTTGATCAATTTTACTTTTCGCTAATATCCTTTCAGTGGTAATTCACGTCATGCCATATAATAGAGTGGCATTTATTTCCATGGGATGAAATGTCAGCTATAGGTACAGCGGGCTGTGATTAATTCACAGTGATGGAGAGAGATAGTGGAGGTCTGCGGTGAGCAAGGCTATTGGGCTAGCCCTGAGACCACTGGCTCCGCTCCAGAGTCTGGAGAATATCATGGATAGATACAGTTATTTGTAAGTGACTTGTTCCATATTTATAATTATTTGTAAATATTGTTTTATATATGCTGTCTTGCCACTAGGCCTGTAATGATATATCATCCTAGAAATTATTGCGAAAAATGATATCATTGTCATTAAAGACCATTTAAATACTATATACAGCTCTGGAAACAATTATGAGACACTGATTTTGCTATTTATAGGTAAATGTTTGAGTCTATAATATTTTTTAATCTATAAACTACAGACAACATTTCTCCCAAATTTTGAAATAAAAATATTGTCATTCAGAGCATTTATTTGCAGAAAATGAGAAATGGCTGAAATAACAAAAAACAGTTCAAAAATTAATATTTGGTAGAATAATCCTGGTTTTTAATCACAGTTTTCATCTGGGCATCATGTTCTCCTCCACCAGTCTTACACACTTGTTTTACCTTTCCCTCTGATTTTGTCTAGCGCTCTTGTTTGACTTTCATTTGTGATTTTGCCTTCTGATTTGGTTGCCTTGGTCTTGGTCTGTTTTGTCACCAAAACACTGTTTTGTCACTGTTTTGTGCACCATTGTTACTCACTAGTCTGCTCCCTCAGTTTGCATAAATACCAGTTTAGTTTGTTAACCACTTGGCAAAGTATTGCCAACTCTTTTCAGTTGTGCACTAAGTGGTATCTATTAAATTATCTCAGCTTTGTCTTTCTGGTTTTGTTTTTTTACCCTTTGATTTGGTTGCCTTGGTCTGCCTTGCTTGGTGCTTTTTGTTACCACCATACCCCGCTCACTGTTACCCACTCACTCCTTCTCATTAAATGTAATTCACCATTAACCTTATTAACCTCTATGAAAGCTCCTGACATCCTCCTGATGTGAGGGCTAGAGATGGCCACTGCAGATCTCCGCTGTCTCCGCTGTCTCTTTTAATTTTTTTAACACTGCAAATATGAATCCTGAACAGCATCACCTCAGAACGGATGAAGGGTTATGAATACCAAGCGTGTTACTTATAAATAAACATAAAACCTTAATACTTAACCTTAGAACAACATGAAATAACACAAGCACTCAACATGTCCAGCTCTTATATAAGTAGAACAACATTAAAGAGAGATGTACTACTTAACAGATGGACCTCACATTACCCGTGCAAATAAATCTGGAGGTCTTTAAAACTGCTGGATTTTATGGGCCGAAGAACAAATCGTTGAGAGGTAGGACTCAATCGTGTTCTACCTCTTGGTTGACCAAGTTTTGGTCTGCTTTTCTCACCACTATGCACCACTGTTACTCACTAGTCTTCTCCCTCAGTTTCTATAAATACCAGTTTAGTTTGTTAACCACTTGGCAAAGTATTGCCAACTTTTTCCAGTTGTGCTCTAAAAGGTTTCTAGTAAATTATCTCTGCTTTGTCTTTTGCATCCTCTTTTTTTACCTTTCCGTCTGTTTGGTCTTTTTAATTTTGGTTATCACTCTTGTTATTGTTTCTGGATCCTTTTTGATTTTGTCTAGCGCTCTTGTCTGATTTTCCATTCGTGTTTTTCCCTCTGATTTGGTTGCTTTGGTCTTGGTCTGCTTTTGTCACCACTATCCACCACTGTTACTCACTAGTGTACTACCTCAGTTTGTATAAATACCTGTTTAGTTTGTTAACCACTTGGCAAAGTATTGCCAACTATTTCAAGTTGTGCTCTAAACGGTATCTAAAATATGATCTATGCTCTGTATTTTGCATTCTCTTGTTTTACCTTCCCCTCTGGTTCCTTTTTGATTTTGTCTAATGCTCTTGTCTGACTTTCCATTTGTGGTTTTGCCCTCTGATTTGGTTGCCTTGGTCTTGGTCTGCTTTTGTCACCACTATGCACCATTGTTACTCACTAGTCTGCTCCTTCAGTTTCTATAAATACCTGTTTAGTTTGTTAACCACTTGGCAAAGTATTCCCAACTATATCAAGTTGTGCTCTAAATGGTATCTAAAATAAGATCTATGCTCTGTATTTTGCATTCCCTTCTTTTACCTTTCCTTTTGTTTGGTTTTTTTTTTAATTTTGGTTATCACTCTTGTTATAGTTTCTGGATCCTTTCTGATTTTGTCTAGTGCTCTTGTCTGACTTTCCATTCGTGGTTTTTCCCTCTGATTTGGTTGCTTTGGCCTTGGTCTGCTTGTGTCACCACTATGCACCACTATTACTCACTAGTTTACTACCTCAGTTTGCCTAAATACTTGTTTAGTTTGTTGACCACTTTTGGTTTCTTTAGAATTCCCTTTTGATTTGGTTGTCTTGGTCTTGGTCTGCTTGTGTCACCGTTATGCACCACTGGTACTCACTAGTCTGCTACCTCTATTTGTATACTTACTTGTTTAGTTTGTAAACCACTTGGCAAAGTATTGCCAACTCTCTTTAGTTGTCCAATAAAATATGGTATCTAAAATATGATCTATGCTTTGTCTTTTGCATTCCCTTGTTTTACCTTCTGTTCTTTCTGGTTTTGGTTTTGCCCTCTGATTTGGTTGCCATGATCTGCTTGTGCCCTACTCTGTTACCCACTCACTCCTTCTCATTAAATGTAATTCCCCATTAATGTAAATCTGGGGGACTTTAAAACTGCCGGATTTTATGGGCCGAAGAACAAATCGTCGAGAGGTAGGACTCAAACCTCCAGGACTACCTCAACCGGAATTAAGGGGTCGATTAAAACGAAAGTACCAAGCCTCAGGGCCGCTAACGTTATCCATTGGGTCGTACCATCAAGTTGACCTTCCTCAAAAGACCCTTTTAAGGTTGAGGAGGGATCACAAGACACATAATGAAACTTGTTCCTGTTGGGAAAGTAAGGGTGATGAGGGCAAGCTGATGGCTGGGAGAGAGTGAGGGATGGGTGGATGGAGGAGAGATGACAGCGTTGGGGGTAGTAGTGGGGGAAGTTTACAGCTGCTTTTCATCTGGAAAGCGCCTCACCTCAGTCAGGGGACGGGGGGCTTGAGTAAAAGGCTATCGAGCGCATTTACTTACTGTCAGAGGGCCTCGTGCAGCGCCACTAAATGATGGCTTTCATTTCAAGTGAGGGGGCAGAGCAAGACTGTGGAAAAACACCACCATCACTCATGCTACGGGGGCATCTCCACACAACCCCAGAGAGATAAAAAAAACTGATGCTTTAGCAGCTACCATAGCAGCTCGATATGTTGGGAGACTTTATGTGATTGACTACCATTGACCAAGCTATAGTTTGTCTACAGATATATCTGATATGTCTTAGCTTCTGTTGCTAAGCTAATGGCAATTGGTAATAAAAAAAGTATTCATACACTTTGCCACTTTACAACCATTAACTTAAACATCTTTCATTTAAGACTGTCAATGCTTAAGCGCTAACACACAATTAATTTGAAATTAGTAACACGTTATTATTTTTTTAATGCCACAAATTGGATCCCAACTTCCTGTATTCTGTAGTCTGCCCCGCCCAAACTCTTCACTTGTGGTGAAGCGTGATTTGGTCTCGATTCATCCCAGCTATCAAAAATATACTTTTTTCAATTGAGCTAAACTGCTGATAAACAGGCAGGCCACAGTCCGATATACCCACCTCTGAGCAGTGAAACAGCTAGCGCTTAGCATGGTTCGAATGGTTAGCAGGTAATGCTAATGCTGCTCCAGCAGTGCTAGTCGGGGTTAGCAGCAGGCTACATGCCAATAATTAAACACCTCTGAATGGCGGAACATCCAGCGGTTAGCGGCTAACGCTAATACTGTTCCAGCAGTGCTAGCCAGGGTTAGCAGCAGGCTATGGGTCAATGATACTCAACACTGAATGGCAAAAGAGCTAGGGCTTAGCGCAGTTAGTGGCTAATGCTAATGCTGCTCCAGCAGTGCTATGATCAAATGCTGTCTCTGCTGCTGCTCCATGCTGTTTACACTGAGGGCGGTATGTGCAGTGCTTACAGCTTCATACTGCACAGATATACACGCTGTAACACAGAGCGCTGTAACACAGAGCGCTGTAACACAGAGCGCTGTAACACAGAGCGCAAACCTGACTTTTAACTCAACAATAAACAGAATAAAGAATAAAATAACATTGCTGTTCCCTTAAATTAGTTGCTGGTGTATCTTCACAGCGTGAACACACAGTTAGTTTCCTCTGCTGAGACGCAAAAGCGCTGCGATGTTAAGATACAAACGCGCCAAAGTCAGAGCTCACCTGCCTCTTAAAGGGAATGTGAGGCAAGTGACACAATGATTGGTTTATTTCATTAATGAAGTTTATGAATCAGTTCATGCTTTTGCGTTTTTCGAGCCCTCACGATACAGAAGACACACCGACACACTACAGTTTGTTAAAATAGGGCCCAAACTTTTTTTTTGCAACTGTTTGTCCTACATCCTGGTGTGTTCCTCTCAGCGATCAAACCCAAAACCGTCAGAGAAGCAGAAGAAAGGAGAAGACCTGGACCAGGTAAAGTGGGTCACCAGCAGAAAGTATAGTATTGTAGGCCTGCAGGCCACTGAAGGAGCGTGCAGGAGGAAGGTATTCTTTGAATGAAAGAATGGCGTGGCCTTCCTGCTCTTTCTGAGAGTGTGCATCGGTGCCTTTCGCGTGTAAAAGGTGCAGTGTGTTTTGGGTCAGGGTCACGCTGCCTCCAGCTCTTTCAGAGCAGACCATTCGTGAGCCTTTCTTCAGTCGCAGCCGATCAGCCTTTTCTGTGTGTGGGTTGTGGTTGTGTGTGTGTGTGTGTGTGTGTGTATGTGTGTGCTTGTCTGGTACACTCTGTCTTGCTGAATAGCTCTGTGCTCTCTGCTGTCTTATTTGGCATGAATCTTGAGGTTCTGAGGTGTGAGAATGAGGTGAGATATTGCACTGTACAAGTAAGACCAATCTAAAAACCTGGAAGAACCTTCAGTTCTTCATGAACTTAAGCTAGATTAGCTTTAATACCAACTACCGTATTGTTTGGACTGTAAAGTGCAATTAAAATCCTTTCATTTTCCTAATAATCGACAGTGCACCTTATATATAAGCATTAGCGCTAGCCGCTAACCGCAGCGCTAGCTCTTTTGCTATTTAGGGTGAGTATATTGGACTGTAGTCTGTGTGTTTACCATGTTAAAACAAGCTACCTGGGGCAAACCGCTAGCTAATAGTTAGGGGTGGGAATCGTTTACTATCTCACGATTCGATTCGATTCCGATTTTGGGGGCCACGATTCGATTCAAAATCGATTTTTGATTCAAAACGATTTGATTTATAAAAATTTCTGCTTCTGGCTTATGAATCTTATTGAAAAAAGCCTCCAAAATATACACTGGTCCTGAAGCAGGTAATGTGTTACAAAAACAATAAAATGTGCAGGAATGTGGGTCCTCAGTGACAGAGGAATCACTGGGATATCACAATGACGTTAATGAACAATAAATAAATAATAAATAACACTGATTTATTACCAGGCTACTAGCGGTGGTGTGTAGGTGACGCTGCTGGGCTGATGTGATGATAGCACTGGAGCGCTAAAGTTCAGGAGCAGCTGCTGATTAACTAGTTAATTTAAGGTGGTTGTATTTCTTCAGAAAGGGGGCAGGAGGTGGAGAAATTAATTCATATTGTCCATTCCTTAATTCCTCTGTGATGAGGAGCTGAAATTAGCTCTGATTAGCTTATTGTTATTTTTCCGTTCCGCCTTAAATGCTGCAGCCCGCTGCCACCTGTAGCGTTATTTAAGGTGGAACTGGAAAGTTAGCTAGTTAGCTAGCTAACAGTTACTGAAACTAACTACTAGCGATCTTTTTTATGCTTGTTATGAAGCATTCTGCCATAAAACATTAAAACTACACGTTAATCTAAGGTAATATAATGCTTGTTCTGCCATCTTACCGGTGATTCTCAAACACCTACGCTCTGTGTGTGTCTGGAAGATCTCCGTTTGAAGGGACAAGCGCTATCCCCAGGGTTGCCAGGTCCAACAAAAATACCCAGCCCAAAATCAGTCTAAAACCCGCCCCTCAGAATCGATTTTGGGACATTTTAAATCGATTCTGAATCGTAGTAAATGAGAATCAAGATTCTTATGTGAATCGATTTTTTGGCACACCTCTACTAATAGTGCCGTGGGTTACCGGAACACTCAGGGTTCCTCAGTCTAGCGTTATCATGTGGCATTGACATCTCGCTAACACTGCAGTTAGCGGCTAATGCTAATGCTGCTGCACCTAGCCTTAGTGCTTGAGAAACTTCACTGAAACTCACCCTTAGACACAATATTGGATTGAAAATCCAAGAGCGAAATCTGTGTAGATTAACATCCAGCACTCGTTTGACTATTTATTTTTAGGAATGACCGTTTTAGAAGGGATACATGGCGACACTCTTGCTCACTTAATGCGCCTTATAATCTGGTGCACCTTATATAGAAAAATACAGTAGGTAGATTAGGTTTTCTCCAAACTACATGAAAGCCAAGCATCCTAACTGCCAAATCATCTCTGACTCATTGAGGCATGGCCTCCACAATACCTCTGAAGGTGTCATGTGGCATATGTCATCAAAATGTTAAATTCTGGGCCATCCAACGGTCACATCAGTGGGCCTTGGGCATCCGTGACCCTGTAGCTGGTTGTTGTCCAAACTACATTAAAAACCAGGCATCCCAACAAGTTGTGGTCTTTACAAGACCTTTGATGGCGTCCTGTGGTATCTGGCACTAAGATATTAGCAGCAGATTCCCAAGTCCTGTAAATCTTAGGGTAAGTTGCGGGCATCCATTGATTAGTTCTTGTTAAAACTACTCCATGACCCTGTTGCCAGTTCTATCCAAACTACATAAAACCAAGTATCCCAGCCTCTAAAACAGCTGTAGTTCCTAAAGCCACAGCCTCCACAAGACCTATAAAGGTCTCCTGAGGTGTCTGGGGTCATTTTTCTGGCCTGAATATCTTGCCTGCAACACTAGATATGAGACCACACTGACATGATACCAAACTAGCTCTGCTGCATCAAGACATTATCTCCTCAAGACCTCTGAAGTGTCCTCTTGGTATCATCGGGCACCAAAGTATTAAAGCTGATGTCCGTAAATTTGGGGATTAAGGGGATTTAGGGCCCTCTCTGGATTAATCCAATTCCAGGTTATGTTTAGTCAGTGAGAGAGCACTCAGTCAGGAGCTTTGTTCCTTTGTTTCCTTGTTTTTACTATGGGTGAATGAGCTACTGAGTTCTGAGTTTCCTCTTCTGAAGTCTCCATTGCTCCACCAGCCGCTCGCATTCAGTAAAACGGAGCTGGATCCTCTTTAAGAGGCTGTACTTGTGACGTAAGTACGTTAAAAAAAAGCGACCCAATACCCCAGTTTTTAGAGTTAATATATTAGGCTTAGCAGGGATGGTCGTTCCAGCACACTGGTATCATTAAACACAATATTTTATCCATATTCTTCTCCAATCAGAAATGCTTCTGCTTTCAGTTAAAAAACTAAATAACATCAGATCTTTTCATTCCTGGAAGTTTCAGCTAGGGCATTCATCGAAGACATCACTAAGCCCTGGACATCTATGACCATAATACATAACATTGTTTCTGATTCTTATCCAAACTACATAAAAGCCAAGTTTCCCAGCACATGAGCTGCTTTGTAAATCACAGCACAAGTGTTGTAAAGAAGATGAACACTAGTCCACCAGTGTCTCTGCTGTGTGGACTGAAGCCTGATTGTGATGGAGGCTCTGTTGAATAGTGTGTGATTGTGTATTGGTGCTGTTGTGGTGTAAGAGCAGTTTGACTGAGAGAAAAGTGCACTTACTCACTCATATGAAGACAAAGAGGTAGATTTCTGCTTCTTTGTAGTGATATGAGGCTATTGTACAGAACATATTCTGGGAAGCTTTCTCAGAATAGTAGAGGCTGGTATTTCAGCAAAAGAAGGACAAAACACCATTAAGACCCTTGGACTTCAAAAGAAAGGTTGGATGAGCTGTGTACGAACGTACAAACGTACGAACATATAGTATACAGTATACAGAGTCATATGAAAAGTATAAACCTGTATATAAACCTGTAAAGCTGTGAGGTGTTATTTTGTGAGTGGGGTTGAACATTGCCAGATAGATGAAAATTTTAATTTCAGAAGTTGCATGGACATTTACACCCACAGTGGACAGTGCAGTGGTGGCAATGATTGTGACCTGCAGCATCTGGCTAAAACTGTCCATGCAAAAGACAATTATCTCTGGCAGAAATACCTTATGTAGCCTTATGTAAGAAGCAGTAAAGCCACTCCACTGAAGTACAGTGTTATACAGGAGTTTCAGTTTAGTTTTCCAGCACCAAAACTGGAGTAATGTTAGCATTAACCACTAACCAACGCTAAGCGCTAGCTCTTTTCCTTTTCAGCAGAGTGCTAGCACTGCTGGAGCAGCGTTAGCATTACCCGCTAACCACGCTAAGCACTAGCTCATTCGCCGTATTATCGTACTGTAGCCGTCATGTTTAATGTTTTTAAAAAAACTACATGGGACGAACTGCTAGCTAATATCGCCCTGGCTTACCAGACTTGTCGATCAGCATTTAATGGTTGAGCTGCTAATGCTAATGCTGCTGCACCCAGCCTTAGTGGAAATCTGGAAATCTAAGCTTAGTGTAAATAAATGGTAATGCTTTACTCAATGTAAAAAAACAGTTTCCAGGAGAGAAATTTGTGTAGATTAACATCCAGCACTTGTTTGACTTTTCACTTTTTTAAAGAATTATAGTTTTGTTTACTTAGCTTAGCTTTACACCCAGTGAATTAGAAACAGAATTAGAAGGAAAACATGGCGACACCCTTGTTCCTTACTAGTGTTGCACAATGCTCCTTATAATCCATTGCGAAAAATACGGTAAGTTTACACTATTAGTGGAATGCACAAAGTTGGGAACCTCCTCGTCTAGTTCTGTGAGATCTTTTGAGGTTTATACTCAGATTTCTATGGATGTTTAAGTCAAGGGACAGAATTATAGCTTCTTGTGGTAGCCTATTTTAGATTCTAAGGTGGGTTTATAACCATTATCCTTCTGTAGACGCCTTCCTCTTTTCATTTTTAGCCTTGGTTTGTACAGATTGCTTGTTAAAAGAAGTTGCTGTTGGTGATTTCATTGAATCAGTTCCAGTGGCGACAACATCAAGGCTAAAGCATGATCCATCCACCACCATGCTTAACACCGATTTAATTCTTTCTTCTGTTATTTAATTGGATGATGGCCATACCATCCTGCTACAATGATTGCGTCGATCCAAACTGAGACCACTTCTTTAAGGTTGGATCAAGATTTGATTCTTTAGTTTAAACCATCATTGCACCAGATTTTGTTGCACCTTTCAGGCTTGCTATTGAGGTTTAGCCCAAGCTTGGTATGACTTGGGTGCCCACTCAACTTTTGAGTACCCCATATTTTTGCATTGTTTCATGCTCATTATTACAGTACAATGTTTTTTTCTTTTTTTCTTGACTAAACGTCATTAAAGCGCTATGTTACGTCATTGCAATCAATATATTTACAGATTCAGCCTATAAAAGCAATTTCACCCACGGTTGTCATTGTAAGGCTTGTCAGAGCGAGAGAACGGGCCTTATTGTCAGGAGGACCATGTGCCGCTGCATGTTCCTGTCTTTTTCCCTTTCAAATTAATGTCCTTTATGAGTTTTTAATGTGTTTTCTGCTAGTCTCTGCCCAGAGCTAACAAGTCAGCTGTATTATCAATCCCACAGCTCAGCTCTTTTTATTGGGCAATATTTCCGCGCTGGCCCCGCGCTGCTGTTGCCCCTTCAAGTGGAAAAGCTTCTTCTTGGAGGACATGAAGCAAGACTAGATGAGGCTCTAAATGATTCTCCCTTGGATGAGCAGACAGGGAGGCAGGGTACATGAACCAGACTTCGGGGAGCAACCGGAGGAATGAGCGCGCGGCTAAAGGCAGAGAGAGATAGAGCCTTGTCTGCCTTTATTAACAGAGGGCTTCAAAGGAAAGTAGTGAAAAAGCGAAAGAGGTGGGTGGAAGTAAAGACAATATAATGACGGGATCAGCTGGAAAGGACAGGTTTATCTGCGGCTCTGGGACTACAGAGAAGTCTCGGCCTCATTAGGCTGACTTTACATGGTGAAACTTTCACTCAGCTTCAGTTCTTTTAAACTTAAACATGAACAACCTGGAACCCTGATGAAAAAAGGCAAGCAGCTGTATTTTAACCAGGACTTTGTACTACATGAGTCAAAATCAAGAACCAAACACTTTGAGTCTACAAACCTACAAAGAGCTCTTTTGTGGAAGGAGTTTCTCAAACAAATGGTCAGTATTCCATTTATTGAGAGAAATAAAATAAAGGTGGAGGAATTTTGGTCCACTTTTCTTTTACAGAATACATGTTTTAATTCAGCCACATTGGAGGGTTTTCAAACATAAACATCCTGTTTAAGAGCATCCCACAGCATCTCAATCTTCCAGATCTTTAACTAGACCACTTCAAAACCTTCATTCAAAGATGGACTTGTTTGTGTGCTTTGGGTTATTGTCCTGCTGCAGAACCCAAGTACACCTGAGCTTTAGGTCACAAACAGATGGTCGGATATTCTCCTTCAGTTTTGTCTGGTAAACAACAGAATTTCTGCTTCCATCTATTACAGCAAGTTGTCCAAGCAGGTCCTGAAGGAGCAAAGCAGCCCCAGGTCATCACACTACCACCACCATGTTTTAAATTTAGTATGATGTTCTTTTTCTAAAATTATGTGTTAGTTTTATGCCAGATGTAAAAGGACACACACCTTCCAAAAAGTTCCACTTTTGTCTTGCTAGCCCACAGAATATTTATTTCCAAAGTCCTGGAAACATCCAGATGTTTTTTTTTTTTTTTTTTTTTTTAGAAAATATGAGGTGCATTTTTGTGTTCTTTTTGTTCAGCAATGGTTTTCGAATTGGAACTCTTCCATGATTACCATTTTCACTTTTTCAAATAGAGGCAGGTTAATTTGGATTGCACCTTTCCTTAGTAAATGAAATCAGCATTTAAAAACTGACTTTCATATTTATTTAAGTTATGTTTGTCTGATATTTAAATTAGTTTGTTCATCTAAAAAAATTGAAGTGTGACAAATAAGTTTGCCAACATAAGTTCTTTTATGGTTGTTTAGCTCTGGAAAAAATAAAGAAACCACTTAAAAATGATGAGTTTCTTTGATTTTACCAAATTGAAAACCTCTGGAATATAATCAGTAAGGAGATGGATGATCACAAACCATCAAACCAAACTGAACTGCTTGAATTTTTGAACCAGGAGTAAAGCAGCATAAAGTTATCCAAAAGCAGTGTGTAAGACTGGTGAAGGAGAACATGATGCCAAGATGCATAAAAACTTTGATTAAAAAACAGGATTATTCCACCAGATGTTGATTTCTGAACTCTTAAAACTTTATGTATATGAACTCCTTTCTTTGCATTATTTGAGATCTGAAAGCTCTGCATCTTTTTTGTTATTTTAGACATTTCTCATTTTCTGCAAATAAATGCTCTAAATGACAGTATTTTTATTTGGAATTTGGGAGAAATGTTGTCTGTAGTTTATAGAATAAAACAACAATTTTCATTTTACTCAAACATGTATCTATAAAAAGCAAAATCAGAGAAACTGATTCAGAAACTGAAGTGGTTTCTTAATTTTTTTCCAGAGCTTTGGAATTCTTTGGAATGATGGAGCTCCATACAACACATTTGGAATAAGCTGGAGACTTCAGGATGATGTAGGGTGGTGATCATCCATCATCCTGACCTCACACATGCTTATGACACTTAAGTGCAATAACATTTTCACAGCAATCCTCACAGCAATGATCCAACAAATTTCTCCAACAAATGCATGATAAACTCACATAGCAAAATGTGAAAGAGTTGAAATTTCAGAGTTAAACAGTTGAGAGTTGATTTTTACTCTCAAAGGGTAATTTTAACTCTTTCAGTGTTAATGGTGTTCAGTGTTGGAGTTATCTGCCAGAGTTGAATATTTCAGTGTTAATCCCACTAAACCCAATAAATACTGGCCAACTCCACAGAGATTTAATTAAACTCCGCCCAGTTAAACACGTTATTTGCATAATGGGTGTGTCCCCCCTTATATTTTGTTTAATGGTTGTTTTTCTAGCCAATATAGTGTAGGCTATAAGAGCAAGTTACCATCCTTTGTACAGTAAATTGTGATAAAGTGTTGGTAATGCACTAAGAAATACAATGGAAAATTACACACTAACCTCTCCTGAATAATAATTAAATAATAAAGTCATTTTAATTGACTAATTTCCTTCTCATTTATATATTTTTTTAACTCTTTCCAGTGTTAGTGTAACAATTTAGGAAGTTAAAGAAATAAAAATTATGAGTTAAAAAAGGAACTCTGGCAAGGTATTAAATGTTTAACTATTTTAAAACTGTTGATTTAACTCCCTGAAAAAGAGTTAAAATCAACTCTATGGGAGTTAATTTAACACTTGCCTTTTTGCTGTGTACGTACTCCAAACGGTGTAAAATTAACACTTTGTTGCTATGACACTAATGAACAACACTAGCATAAGTAAATAGCACACTGCACAGTGTCATATTAAGACTAAACATTTAACACTGCTATCAGTGTAATTTTTACTCTCTGTAGAGTGGGACCATATATGCTCCAAAGGAGTGTTAAAGTTAACTCTTTAGGTGTTGATCCAGCACTGCTAATTTCAGAAAAAAACATTGAAGGAGCAGGTCTCCCAATACTTTTGAGATTATAGTGTGTGTGTGTCTACTTAATAAAGTGGTAACTTTACTACTTCTATGTTCATTTTGCTAAAAGATCAAAAATCTCATTTTTTTCGTGTATGAAATTCTAATATGAGCTTAAAGTAAGATTTCAGCTGGCAGAAGCAGATGAAGAGTTCATGCAGGGATTGGTGTCAATTAAACTAATTATAATTCGTGGTAGCTGCTCATGTGAGATGTCCTGGAAGCCTGGAAGATCATTAAAAACTCTGGGGTATCCAGGTGAGACCTTCTCCTCTCAGCAGGAAGAAGAATGGCACAGGGAACTAGCTATAGTGCGGACAGTCAGGTCTGAAGCACAGTAGGAACATCATCAAGATTCTGAATACAAGCTGGTCAGACTGGTTAAGACGGTTGACCAGCTTAGCTTTTCTTTGTTTTAGTTTGTTGGTTTAGCTGGTCTACAAGCGTGATTACCGTTGCACTATTAGGTGCACCAGATTATGAGATGCGCTATTAATAAACTTTTAATTAATGCGACACTAGTAAGGAACAGGGGTGTTGGTAGGGTAATTTAACTTTAAAGTTAAGTAATGCTGAGCTAAGTAAACAAAACTGTAATTCTTAATTTTTTTTAAGTCAAACAAGCGCTGGATGTTAATCTACACAGAATTCTCTCCTGAAAACTGCTTATTTGGGTGAGTAAAACACCTCCCTTTATTTACAGTAAGCTTAGATTTACAGATTTCCACTAAGGTTGGGTGCAGCAGCATTAGCATTAGCCACGGTTAGCGCTTGGTTTGGTGGCTTGGATAAAGCAGGGCGATATTTCGGTTCATCCTACAAATCACAGTTTTCATGCATCTTGGCATGTTCTCCTCCACCAGTCCTACACACTGCTTTTGGATAATTGATGCAAAAATTTAAGCAGGTCATCTTGTTTTGATTACTTGTGGTCATCCATCTTCCATGTTTGTATGGTTTTATTGAACACAACATGTTAATATTCACAGTGAGGGTGGAATAGTATGTGAACCTTTGGATTTAATCTATAACTGGTTGACCCTTCTTTGGATCATTCCTCTTCACAAAACCTTCAGTTTCAGTTCAGCTAAATATTCTTGGGATATCTGGTGTGAATCGCTCTCTTGAGGTCTTCATGCCACAGCATCTCAAAAGGGTTGAGGAGGTCAGGACTCTCCAGAAGGCCCAGTATTTTCTTCTGTTGAATCCATTTGGTTGTTGAATTAGTTCTATGTTTTGGGTCATTGTCCTGTTGCGTCATCCATGCTCTGTTGAGCTTCAGTTGCATTGATTGGACTTCAGATTGGCTGACTTCTGGCTCCAATTAGCTCTTAGAAAAGCCATTAGCTTTGGGGTTCACATACTTTTTCCGCCCTCACTGTGAATGTGAACATGTTGTGTTCAATAAAACCATGCAAACATATAATTTTCTTGTGTGGTATTAGTTGTTTAAGCAGACTGTGTTTGTCTATTTTAATGACCAATGCAATTATGAATAAATCAAAGTAATCCCAAAAGCTTCACATACTTTTTCTGCATTTGGGAATGGAAAAGTGTTTCAGCTTTAACTTTTTACACAACTTTTTTTTTATGCAAAGCTAAAGCACTTTTCCATTCCCAAAACGTGAGGGCTGAATCCATGGCACTATCCGTCCAGGTGGCACGGTGTCGATGGTGCTCCAGCTGCAGAGTAGCGCACAGCTGAAGAAGGCCCACTTGTTATGGTTCTGCAGTTGATCACCATAATGATTTGCAATTAGCGGACCGACTATCGGGCCGCTTCAGCCGCGGGATCCTTGTGCCTAATTAAAAGGTTTATTCAGCGGTTTTAACACCGCCCGTGCTCTCTGACCAAGAACAATTACGCCTCACCGCTAATTAGCCACAGATAAATTAGCATTGTAATGATGAAGCTGCAGCGATTTGAGGTTAATGGCTGGGATACCTGTGTGCAGCCGAGCGCTTCTTCACAACACAAGTGATAGTGGTTCACTTAACCCATTGAAACAAAGCAGAACATCAGCAGCAACGACACCTAAAGAGTTACACCACTGTTACTGTCTACACCATTTACACAATTTCACCCTTACCTCACATATATACGCAAAAAATATATATTTATACAGTCTCATATATTTACATCAACATTATATTCTGTAACAACACTTCAACCCTTTAACTTCACATTTAACCCTGTTACTACAAGGAACCCTTCGTTGTAAATGTATAAAATAAAACCCTGTAAACATATTCAACCCTGTAAATATATTGAACCCCATAACTTCACATTCAACCCAGGTACTACAATGAACTCTTCATTGTAGATTAATAAAACAAAACCCTGTAAATATATTCAACCCCATATCTTTACATTCAACCCAGTTACTACAATAAACTCTTTATTGTAAATGAATAAAATAAAACCCTGTAAATATATTCAACCCTGTAGATATATTCAACCCTGTAACTTCACATTCAACCCTGTTACTACAATGAACTCTTCATTGTAAATGAATGAAATAAAACCCTTTAAACATATTCAATCCTGTAAATATATTCAACCCTGTAGATATATTCAACCCAGTTACTAAATTCATCTCTGTAAATACATTCAACCCTTTCACTACATTCAACTCTGCTCTTACGTTCAACTCTGTAAATATATTCAACCCTTTCACTACATTCAACTCTGCTCTTACGTTCAACTCTGTAAATATATTCAACCCTGTCACTACATTCAACTCTGTAAATATTTTTTAACCTGTCACTACATTCAACTCTGTAAATATATTCAGCTCTGTAAATATATTCAACCCTGTCACTACATTCAACTCTGTAAATATATTCAGCTCTGTAAATATATTCAACCCTGTCACTACATTCAACTCTGTAAATATTTTTTTAACCTGTCACTACATTCAACTCTGTAAATATATTAAACTCTGTGAATATATTCAACCCTGTCACTACATTCAACTCTGTAAATATATTAAACTCTGTGAATATATTCAACCCTGTCACTACATTCAACTCTGTAAATATTTTTTTAAACTGTCACTACATTCAACTCTGTAAATATTTTTTTAACCTGTCACTACATTCAACTCTGTAAATATATTAAACTCTGTCACTACATTCAACTCTGTAAATATTTTTTTAAACTGTCACTACATTCAACTCTGTAAATATTTTTTTAACCTGTCACTACATTCAACTCTGTAAATATATTAAACTCTGTCACTACATTCAACTCTGTAAATATTTTTTTAAACTGTCACTACATTCAACTCTGTAAATATATTCAACTCTGTAAGTATATTCAACCCTGTCACTACATACCACTCTGGCAATATATTCAAACCTGTGACTACATTTAACTCTGTAACTATAATTAATAGTGTCAGAAATATGAAACAATTTCTTTTGACAGGGGTGGAAAATACAGCATTACAGGGTTTAAATTAGGTACATTTTGCAAAACTTAAAATAAGATGCATTATTATAAGAAACGGAAAGAAAACTTATTATGATGCTTAAAAATACATACTGTAACTTTTTCTATACATACTTTAATCAAAATTGTTTTTTAGGAACATCTAAATATTTAGTATATACAGTTGTGGTCAAAAGTTTACATACACTTGTAAAAAAAACATAATGTTATGGCTGTCTTGAGTTTTCAATAAGTTCTACAACTCTTATTTTTCTGTGATAGAGTGATCGGAACACATACATGTTTGTCACAAAAAACAGTCATAAAATTTGGTTCTTTCATAAATTTATTATGGGTCTGCTGAAAATGTCACCAAATCTGCTGGGTCAAAAATATACATACAGCAACAAAATTTGTCAATTTTGGTGATGTAGCGAGTTGTGTCAATCAAATTAGCTTCATGTCATGGCCTCTTCACTTCTTGTAAGTGATTCTGATTGACTACAGCTGTTGACTTCTCATGAGCCCATTTAAATAGGGCTCATTTGACCCAGTGATTAGACTCAGCTACAAAAGCTACAATGGGAAAGTCAAAGGAACTCAGTGTGGATCTGAAAAAGCGAATTATTGACTTGAACAAGTCAGGGAAGTCACTTGGAGCCATTTCAAAGCAGCTACAGGTCCCAAGACCAACTGTGCAGACAATTATACGCAAGTATAAAGTGCATGGAACAGTTGTGTCACTGCCACGATCAGGAAGAAAACGCAAGCTATCACATGCTGCCGAGAGGAGATTGGTCAGGATGGTCAAGAGTCAACCAAGAATCACCAAGAAGCAGGTCTGCAAGGATTTGGAAGCTGATGGAACACAGGTGTCAGTCTCCACAGTCAAGCGTGTTTTACATCGCCATGGACTGAGAGGCTGCCGTGCAAGAAAGAAGCCCTTGCTCCAGAAAAGGCACCTTAAGACTCGGCTGAAGTTTGCTGCTGATCACATGGACAAAGATAAAACCTTCTGGAGGAAAGTTCTCTGGTCAGACGAAACAAAAATTGAGCTGTTTGGCCACAACACCCAGCAATATGTTTGGAGGAGAAAAGGTGAGGCCTTTAATCCCAGGAACACCATGCCTACTGTCAAGCATGGCGGTGGTAGTATTATGCTCTGGGGATGTTTTGCTGCCAGTGGAACTGGTTCTTTGCAGAAAGTAAATGGGATAATGAAGAAGGAGGATTACCTCCAAATTCTGCAGGAAAACTTAAAACCATCAGCCCGAAGGTTGGGTCTTGGGCGCAGTTGGGTGTTCCAACAAGACAATGACCCAAAACACACATCAAAAGTGGTAAAGGAATGGCTAAACCAGGCTAGAATGGCCTTCCCAAAGTCCTGACTTAAACCCCATTGAGAACATGTGGACAGTGCTAAAGAAACGGGTTCATGCAAGAAAACCATCACATTTAGCTGAACTGCACCAATTCTGTCAAGAAGAGTGGTCAAACATTCGACCTGAAGCTTGCCAGGAGCTTGTGGATGGCTACCAAAAGCGCCTAGTTGCCGTGAAAATGGCCAAGGGACATGTAACCAAATACTAATGTTGCTGTATGTATATTTTTGACCCAGCAGATTTGGTGACATTTTCAGCAGACCCATAATAAATTTATGAAAGAACCAAATTTTATGACTGTTTTTTGTGACAAACATGTATGTGTTCCGATCACTCTATCACAGAAAAATAAGAGTTGTAGAACTTATTGAAAACTCAAGACAGCCATAACATTATGTTTTTTTACAAGTGTATGTAAACTTTTGACCACAACTGTATATATTTAAGATATGCTAATCTGTTACTTGAGTCAGTTACATTTTTGGGATTTCCCTATACCATAACCAAGTGTTTATGTAAAGAACTGCTGTATCGTTTATCGTACAGAGCGCCCCCTAGTGTTCTCCACCTCCTATATTCAGTTACAGTCTGTTTCCAAATGAACAGAATTACCCTGTGATTACCGCAGTGATTCCTGCCTGTATCAGAGCGTACCTCACTCACTAAGTGTGTGTGTGTGTGTGTGTGTGTGTGTGTGTGTGTGCCTGAGCAAGCGAGGAAGTGGTTCTCCCTGTCGCCATAGCAACACACCATGTATGCCATGTGTGCATGAGGGAGCTTGTAGGGGGCAGGAAGGACTCATGAAGACTGACCACCTCATGGGTCACAACTGATAGACCCCCACCAGCCTGAGATACTCAACACTGCTGCTGAGAGAAACAAAAAGATAGATAGATAGATAGATAGATAGATAGATAGATAGATAGATAGATAGATAGATAGATAGATAGATAGATAGATAGATAGATAGACAGATAGATAGATAGATAGAAAGAAAAGAGGGTGTCAAGGTAAGAGAGGTGGAATGAAATAGAGAGAAAACAGGAGAGATAGAGGTGGAGAGAAATTTGGAGAGAGGGGGAGAAAAGGAGTGAGAGAAAAGAAGGGGACAGGGAAAGAGAGAGAAACAGTGAGAAAGAAAGAGAAGTGGAGAGATAGAAAGAGGTGTCGATGGAGAGAGAGGGAGGTATAGTGAAATAGAGAGCAAGAGAAACAGATAAAAAGGGAGAGAAGTGAAAAGAGAAATATAGAGACAGGAGAAAGGGAGAGGAAGAGAGAAATGATTGAGACAACAAGAGAGAAAGAGATTGAGGATGAAAGAGGAGAAAACAAGAAGAATGAGAGAAGTGAATGGAAGGAAAAGAGAGGAGAATTGGGAAGAGTAAGAGATAGAGTGAGAGAGAGTGAGAAAGATAAAGGAAGAGAGAGATAATTGAGAGAACATGATAGACGGAGGAAAGGAGTAGAGAATAACAAGGAGAAAGAGAGGTAGGGAGAGATGGAGGGAGAGAGGGGAGTTAAGACAAAGATGAAGCGAATGAGAAACAGAGAAGAAGAGAAGAGAAAAACAGGGACAATGGAGAAAGAAGAGTGAGAGGGAACACTAGAGGTGGAGAGAGATAGAAAGAGGGAGAAAAAGAGAGAATGATGGAGAGAAAAAAGAGAGAGAGGGCATATGAGAGGAGAAAACAGGAAGAATGGAGAGAAGTGGGGATAGATGGAGTGAGAGGGAGGGATAAGGGTGGAGAGAAATAGAGAGAGAGAAAGAGGGAGGAAAAGAGATGATGGAGAGAACAAGAGAGAAAAAAGACAGGAGGAAGAGAAGAGAAAAACAGGGAGAATAGAGAAAGGAGAGAGAGAGGGAGGAATATAGGTGGAGGGGGAGATAAAGAGGATGGAATAAAGGTGGAGAGAGATAGAGAGAGAAAAAGGGAGGAAAGGAGAGCAGGGTTCCTGCATATCCTGCATGCTAACGTTAGCGGAGAGCTAGCTAACAAAGTAACGTTAGCAGTGAGTTATCTCCCCCCATAATTTGGGAAGAGAACTAAGGCTAGTAGAGAGCTAGCTAACATAGTATAGTCACGTTAGCGGTGAGCTAGCTAACATGCTAACATAATAACATTAACGACGAGTTAGCTACATTACCGTGGAGAGAACTAAGGTTAGCGGAGGGCTAGCTAACAAAGTAACGTTAGCAGCGAGTTATCTCCCTACGTTATTGGAGCTAAATGGAGAGAACAGGAGAGACAGGGAGGAAGAGAGAGAGGAGAAAACAGGAAGAATTTAAAGAGAGAAGTGAGGAGAAATGGAAGGAGAGCAAAACAGAGAGAGAGAGAGAGAGAAGTGGAGAAAAGATGATAAATATAGACAGAGAAAGAGAGACATTTTCATTATACTGGGTTTATGTTTCCTCCCTAGCCTTCTGACCCGTGGCTGAGTCATCAGATACCCCATGTCTCTTGTATCTCTCTCTCTTTCTCTCTCTCTCTCTCTCTCTCTCTCTCTCTCTTTCTCTCTATCTCTCTTTGCTCCCTGCAGAGGCTTTATGAAGTAAAATATGAAGCCCAGGTCCAATTACACAGCAGTGTATGGAGATGGGCTTTAGCTGTGGGGATCAGACAGAAGGGAAAGTGCTGATTAGACTCGTCCTGTTTTCATCTCTGTCCTTCTGCTCTAACGTCTCTTACGAGCGCCGGGGAACCGCCAGGAAACTGATCAAAAGGGAGTTTCTCAGAATTCAAAATGTGCCTGTTGCTGTAGCAGTGTGAGCTTGTGTGTCTGAGTGTGTGTTTGTGATTCTTTTGTAGATTTTCAGGTCATAAATATCCTCTCTTTGTAGAAACGCAGAGATAAACAAGTCTACAGACCTTTACTGTAGGGCTAAAACGATTAGTCGAGATAATCGACATCGGCAACTATAAATTGCAGTTGACGCATTGTTAATGTGTAATGAAACACACTACACAAGGTATTGGAAACATGGGGGCGGAGTAATGGACGTCATGTTTTTTATTGGTCAAGTGTTATTACTTATTAAGTAATAAATATAAATATCCATGTAAATATTATTATTACACTATTTTACAAAAATCATCACAACAGAAGAAATGAATAACTTTTTGAGCCAAAACCTAATATATAAATTCTGATAGATTAGCATCACAGTGCGCTCGGAGGAAAGCGCAGTGACTTGGTTCCCATACATCAGCTCACAGACGTCTTGTGCTGATCGACATCACCCTAGGAGTGATGAGGAGAAAGAGCGCCATCTTCCCACCCAGAGAAAGAGCAATTGAAAGGCCATTGTACTCTCTCAGGGCTCTGGTAGCTGATGGCAAGCTGCATGACTGGGATTCGAACCAACGATCTTACAATCATAATGGCTTTGAAATGCTGGACCACTCAGAGCCCTTGATATTCTTGATTACGTCGACAGCCCTAGTAAGCAACAAATGCATGTGTGATTTGTATTTACATTAGTGGTGTAAAAGTGAATTATAGTCCAAAAATGTAGCAAATAATACCAATTCGTCCATAGTGCTGCTTAAATCAAACAACTTAAATTGGATTTATCTTTAACCCCTTTGGTAGCATTTGGTAGCAGTTTGATTTAGCAGATACTGTGATCTTGTGGAGTCCCACAGGGTTCTATTTTAAGTTCCATGACACTGTTAATATTAATGTTAATTATGACAGTAAAGCAGCGATGCAGTCATGAACAGAATGAGCATAGGGTTGTAGTATGAGTTTACATACAGGCCGTAATGAGTTAAGCGTATTCCAGGGTCAGCTGGCGTGATAAATTCATTAAATGATGTTACAAATAAAAGCTTAACAGCATCTGACAGCCGGCAATCAGCATCAGAGTGTTCAAGGCCCCTGGGCTTAAAGGACCCATCGGATACATTTAGTAAGCATTTAAGTTATTTATTTTTTTTTGTATAAATCAAAAGTGACTTGGGGCTAAAAGGCTTAATAGAGGTGTCATAACAAGTGTTTTTACCACCCTGTTATTTCAGCTTATGATATACCTCATGCTTTTAAGGTGGAATTGTGTGGGGGGAAAAAACAATGCTTTTTTGCTGGTTTACATAATGATGTAATGATACCTTATAGGAGCGACATATTATAGCTTATGATACTGTAATAGCAACATTTGTAATTATTTTTTGTAATTATTCTTAAATCTTACCAGAGAGTGCTGCTGTGCTCTGTGGGTTTTCTTATGCCCAGATCAGACTACATGAATTTAATAAAAACAACGTACATTTTTTGGTCTATTTTCATACATAAGGCGCAGAATATAAGCGACACCAGTAAGGATGCCTAGATTGAAGTGAGCAAGGGTGTCGAAATGTTTTCCTTCTAATGGTGAAGCTGGGGGAAGCGCCTAAGTAAACAAAACTGTAATTCTTAAAAAACATTTTCTTTTAAAGTCAAACAAGTGCTAAGTAAAGCGCTTCCAAAGGGTAAGTTTTCAATGTTTTTCCAGCATTAGGGCTTGGTGCAGCAGCATTAGCATTAGCCGCTAACTGTAGCGCTAGAGGAACGTAAATATCTTACTTAAAATATTCAAGTTTGATTGCCTACTTCTGTAGCTTCAATTGAATGAAAAGTGTCATGGACACGCCCACACAATGAGCCAAGAGATCCAGCACGCCAATATGCTTTGAAGAAAAGTGCTAGTGAACATGTACCGCAAGGAACCCTGCGCTAGCATCTAGCGGTTCGTCCCACGTAGCTTGTTTTAACACGGCAAACACACAGACTACAGTTTAGTATACTTGCGCCTCTGAACAGTGAAAGAGCTAGTGCTTAGTGTGGTTAGCAGCTAATGCTAATACTGCTCCAGTCTTGGTGCTGGAGAAACTTGAAAACTCACTGAAAATTCACCTTTATAATGCTATACTTCAACTGGTAAAATATATATATATGAACATATATATATTTGAGTAAAATAAACATTGTTGTTTTATTCTATAACCTACGGACAACATTTCTTCCATATTCTAAATAAAAATATTGTCACTACGGACAATAGAGCATTTATTTGCAGAAAATTAGAAACGGCTTTTTTCCAGAGCTGTTTTACGATGTATAAAATCATGAAAGTAAATAAAACACATTGAACGATGAGAAGATATGTGTTTAAACTTTTGGTGGGTAATCTATGTCAAAAAATATATGTGAAAAGTTTTTTTTTTCATGATGTTTATGTCACATCTTATTCTGTGAGTTTATTGGCTGGTTGGAAAGCCATCAATATGATTATTGATTATTGCCTGACTCATATAAACTCATCATGTTTTCCCATCATCTGATTACCCGAATTCTGGTAAACTGTGTAGATCTGATCTCATCTTCAATCTGCAATAATCCAATTAGGAAGAGCATGTACACACACTCATGCCTCCGCTAATGATGCTAATATGAGAACACGCTGCTGTGTCTGAGGTCACGCAGGTCTGTTCACACCACTGAGTGATCTGGATCAGTCAGATTGAGATCAGATGCAGATGTAGAGCGGCGACGCTGAAGTGAGCAGTGAGGCTGGAGCTAATGTGAACGTGGCCTTGGTGCACGAGCATCAGAAGTGGAGTTATCATTTGTTGCGCTACATTTAATGGAATGAGATAACGAGGCCAGCAGCTGCTGTCTGTGCCAAAGACCATTTCCTCTCAAGGCCATTAGCCTTTAATACACACGCACACACACACACGCAGACACACACACACTGTAACCTGCTATTTCTAGACCAATTTACTCTTTTCCATGTTGCCATAATAACTATACCTCACTAACTCTGACACTTTCTCTCCTTTTTCTTTCCTTTCTTGTATTTCATCATCCTTTCACACCATCCTTTGTTTCTCTCTCTCTCTCTATCTCTATCATTTTCTCTTTCTCTCCTCCATGGGGGGCTGTTCTCCAGAGTGCAGGTAGAGTTCTATGTGAACGAGAACACATTCAAGGAACGCCTAAAGCTGTTCTTCATCAAAAACCAAAGATCCAGTGAGTTCTTCCTGCTGGCGGACGCTGTGGTGAAGGTTGTGGTGGCCACCAGAAAGTGGAAACTGTTGCCAGGGAAAGAAAACAGCCGTTTTGTTCACAGAAAATAGTCAAAATATTAAAAAACAGGAATTTCCAGAATTAGATTTCTGTTTGAACACTATTTGATCAATGATGATAACCTCATTATTACTATGCCATTTCATTTAAGCATTTAATAAACATTATATACTTATTATTACATTTTTAACAGCTTATTTCTTTCATTCTAACTGATTCCTAGTTAGAGATTTGTTAAAACAAAAACAGTGACTGTAGTTCTGTATATATATATAAGCATGGATGGCGTGGTTCCATTTTCTTCTCTTCTATAGAAATAAAGCCAAAATAGCCATAATCCATTAACATTTTCTTAAATTTGTAATCAGAATAGAGAAAAGTAGAATAGAGGAGGGACCAGACTTGCTTACTAATTTCATAGACCCTCACTCTTTCACTAGAAGTAGAAGAAGAAGTGTCTCAGACAGCCTTCATTGAGTTTTTACCTAAAAAAAAAAGAAATTGCAAGAAGCAAGATTTTTCCACTGGTTGCCCAGTTTGTACTAACATTAAGGGCCCTATCGTACAATCTGCACAAGGCTTGTCATGATGCTCATTGCTTTCTTACACCCTTTAAACAGTCTGTTTTCACAACTTGTGCCCACATCATTAAAATAGTGTCCTCTGCTGAGACGCACAAAAGCCCAGCGCTGTTAAGATATGAAAGTGCCAAAGTCAGAGCTCACCTGCCTCTTAAAGGGAAAGGCAAGTGACATACACTTTGTTTCAATAATCCAATCCAAAATGTGAAACTTATATTTTATATAAATGTGTTACACACATAGTGATCTATTTTAAGTGTTTTATTTTTCTTTTTTATTGTTGATGATTATGGCTTGCAGCCAATGAAAACCCAAAAATCAGTGTCTCAGAAAATTAGAATATTATATAAGACTAATTGGTACTTTTGGCATTGTGGGCAGTGTGCCAAGTTCTGCTGGAAAATGAAATCTGTAAGATTTTGTGGGAAAACATTGCAATGACTTTGGACTTGATAGAACACAGTGAATCAACACCAGCAGATGACATGTTTCTCCAAACCATCACTGATTGTAGAAACTTCACACTAGACCTCAAGCAGTTTGGACTGTATATATCTCCACTCTTCCTCCAGACTCTGCTCCCTTGATTTACAAATGAAATGTAAAATTTACTGATGATCAGTGATGGTTTGGAGAGACATGTCTGTCATCTGCTGGTGTTGATCCACTGTGTTTTATTATCAAGTCTAAAGTCAGTGCAGTTTTGTTTTCCCACAAAATCTTACAGCACTTCATGTTTCCCTCTGCTACTGACAACTTTTATGGAGGTGTGAATTTCATTTTCCAGCAGGACTTGGCACACTGCCAAAAGTACCAGTTTGTCCTATATAATATTTTACATTTTTTAGACACTTATTTGTGGGTTTTCATTGGCTGTACGCCATAATCATCAACAATAAAAGAGATAAATGCTTAAAATAGATCACTCTGTGTGTTTAATACATCTATATAATATATGATTTTCACATTTTGAACTGAATTACTGAAATAAAGTTTAAACTAGTATGTATTAGGTAGATGGGTGGTGCACAAATAATACTGCAACCAGCCAGCAGGGGCGCTAGACCTGTAGTGGTTTCACTCTTGAGAGAAACTACGCTTAAGTCTACGCTTATATACAGTGTTTGGAATAACCCAAAACTAATATTACAGAAGATTATAATAGTAAAGTTCTTATATATTCTGTTTTCATCCCCTGTTCTTTTTCCACGCCCTGGTGGTCAGTGTGAGTAACACACTGCAGTGGTCAATGCTGTGACGTTAGTGGTGGTCATGACTGGTTGATGTGGTGGATGGTATGACTGCCGTGGTGGTTGCTATGGTTCCCCATAGCCGTTGCTTCTTTTGGTGGTGGTGCGTCAACTTGTGCTTTTATATCTGTATGGTGTTTTTTTGTTTTTTGGGTGTGATGTGTGTTGTGGGCAGTGTGGGTTATATGTGGTCGTCGTTGAGGCTGATGTCATGCCCTGAAAGTTGCTACTTACTGTTATTGGTGGTGTTTTTTTTTTTTCGGTTTTGTGTGTGTGGGCTGTGGGTTGGTCACTCTGGCTGATGCCATATTGTGGAAAATGCTTCTTTTGGTGATGTTTTTATTTTTTATTTTTTCCGTTGTGTGTGTGATCAGTGTGGTCCGTGCCTTCCATGTCCCAACTGCTGTGTCTTTCTGTAGTGTTTGTTTTCTTATAAATTTTTTTTTTCTATGTGTGGTCAGTGACATCGCACGTCCTGTGATGTGACTATTGCGCCTGCGCACATTGCGATAATGATAAAACGATATATCGTGCCGCCCTAATTAAAACATTCCAGGATTTTGGTACATTTCAGGGGTGGTCACTTCTGAAAATGTGATCTTCAATTTGATCATTTTTAGTCATATATTTATTAAATACAGGTAATAGACTCAAAATCAAAACGTTTGATTCGTCAAGATCAGGTATCAAAGCAGTTTTTTTAATTAGATTATGCAATATATTTGGTAACTTACAGTAACAGGGTTGCGAGTAACAGGGTTGCAAATCTAGGCTAAGTTGTGGTTTACCCCAGGAACAGATGCTAACTGTGCTAACTGCTAATTTAGCTATGTATACAAACTCAAGGACAAACAAGGTTATATAAATATATAAAGTAAATTTAGACTCTACTCATTATTAGTCTTACAATATGAGTAACAGGGTTGAGTTCACTGAGGGACACACACAACTTGGACAAAAACATATTTGGAAAAAAAACTTGAAAATTGTTAGAGCTCTTACTCTTGGTCTTGCCATGTGGGCAGAAAATGTCCTTGTGATGTCACTTCCTTTGTGCCAGTAGACAAATATGTTTAACTCTAAATATTTTTCTCTGCCAGGTAAAATACCTTATGGTAACAGGGTTGAGCGCATGTTGTGGGACACAACTTAATAATAGCATAAAAACTGTAACATGCAAAACAATGTAGACCAAAGAAGTTGTTTTCATAAGTAAAGGAGATGCATATCAACAATATACAAGAGGAAGTCATTTATTTAGAGCTTATTTTAATTGTTAAATTTGCCAAAGGAGTTGGTCACCCAATGTGTGGGACAAGAGAAAACAGCCATTTTTTGAGGTGGTCCAAAGGTATTCGGTCTTTTGAATAATATCTAAGGAGCTTATTTTTCCACCAAATTTTACAGTTTGTCTTATAACAAGTACATTTTTCACAAAAAATAGTAATTTAGATATTTTGGAAATGTACATTTGAAATTTAAGTGGTGGGACAGGAAATGCCAAATACCAAAATCCTGGAATGTCCCTCAATCTGCTGATTTCCCAGTCTGCTTTAATGCTGATCTAATCTGTCTGATCACTGCAGGTTTGAGAGTGCGCCTCTTCAACTTCTTCCTGAAGGTGGTGAGCTGTCTGCTGTACATCGTCCGAGTACTACTGGACGACCCGCACGAACAGAGAGACTGGTGAGAGATTCAAAATTCAAAATAAAAACACCCACACCTGTTATAACACAGGTTATAAGTTGGTGTTATAAGGTGTTATAAGGTGTTAAGTGAAGCAGCGTGACATTAAAACAGATGAATATGAGACAAAAGATCAACATTTCAGCTTTTTTCAGTAGTGATGTGATACACAGGCTGCATTATGTTTGACCAAAATTACCAAGAATTTGGGAATATGTGAAGATCTTAATTTGTTCAAGCACCCCAAATAACATCTAAGGTGGTTTCCCTGCTCAAAACCATCCATTTCATTCCATGAATGATTTTATACCCATGAACCCTTGAATGATCAGTGGATTGCTGGTTCGAATCCCGATCGTGCAGCTTGCCTTTAGCTACCAGAGCCCTGAGAGAGCACAATTGGACTTGCTCTCTCTGGGTGTGTAGATGCCGCAATTTCCCCTCAGTACTTTTAGGGTGATGTCGATCAGCACAAGGTGTCTGTGAGCTGATGTATCAGAACCGAGTCGCTGAGCTTTCCTCCAACAGTAACTAGTAATGAGGGATATACAGCTGGCTGAGTGGGACAATTAGCCTAGCTAAATTAAGAGAACATTTTAAATAATAATCTGTATAGTATAGTTTGTACCACAAGTTGGTGCTGAGAGAACTTTAGCAGACGCAGTGAGACAGGTCCTGCTGTGAATGATTGTGTGTGTGATCAGGAGTGAGAAAGTCAGACAGAAGGCGAGGAGAGGGCAGAGTGTAGTGAAAATAGGAAGCCAGACCCCTGTTGGGAGTGAGGAACAGAGAATGGCCGACCCAAACAGTTTCAGAAATTGAAGGTTTGTCCTACAGAAAGAAAACAGTGACCCCCATTTCAAACGTGTAGAGAAAATAACATTTACTTTTACTTAATTCTTTTACTTTTACTTAAAATGTGTAAAATACAGGGGGGCCCAGCAGTCTAATGCTATGCTACTATGATTGGGAAATTGATTGCTGGTTCGAATCCCGGTCATGCAGCTTGCCATCAGCTGATGGAGCCCTAAGTTCACATGTATCAGATGAGGCATGTGTTAGTTTCCCCCTTCTTATTTTTGTGGCATCATTAGTGATCGGGATTTACAGCTAAGTAGCAGCTAAATGGTTGGGACAATTTGCCTGGTTAAATTGGCAGAAATTGGGAAAAAAGAGAAATACATTAATTTCAAAAATAAGTATAAAATACAATACTATACAGGGTATATTTGGGCAGCCCTGATGTATATTAAAATGTATATCTGTAGTTATACAGGGTGGGACATTTGTATGAAGACAACTAAACAAAATGTTTTGTGGCACATTAGTATATGGGAAGGGGGGAAACTTTTCAAGATGGGTGATGACCATTTTGGAGTCGGCCATTTTGGATCCAAATTTAGTTTTTTCAATGGGAAGACAGTCATGTGACACAACAAACTTATTGAGATTTTCTTTGATTTTTACTAAAAAAATGGAGGAAATCGGTTGCCTTAAAAAAGTTAAGTAATGAGGAATGAAAACTTGAGTTAGCACAAATTAAAACATCAAGTTATTACAACTAAAGGGAAGTTGATTTATTTTTTAAGGTAGCCCAGGAGGAATCACTACACACTGATGGTGAGTGTCAGTCAGAAACTGTTGGACACACCCAGTATGCAAATAGCCTGAGACAGAAGCCAATGAAAAAGAAGCTGTTAATGGCAACACAGACTAAACTCAGTTATTATTATAAGTTGGTTCAACTCAAAGATCTCAGTTTGAATAGCACAGTATACGTGCTCACAAATGTTCAACTAACTCAAAATAGTTGAGTATTGTTTAGAAATATTTAATTTTATGTAAAACAGACAACGTATGGGTTTACAGTGTACTAATGTGCCACAAACAGGAAGTTAACCCTTGTGTGGTGTTCGGGTCTGTGGGACCCGTTTTCATTTTTCATCAAATGATACTAAAAAAACATTTTTTCTAACTCAAACTCATTGGCATTGGCTCATTTTTTGTGAAAAACATATATCAAAACACATTTTCGATAAACACACACTGTACACCCCCCCCCCACCCACACACACACACACATTTATATTACATACAATAAGATTGGCCAAGGGCTAATAAACATTGCTTCATTTGTAAATTTGAAACTAAACAAATTTTCTACTCATATCTTGAGTTTAATTCATTTTCTTTTACATTTCATTAACAAACTAATAAAAAAAGAGTAGCACTTTTTGAAAGAAATGTAACATAAGAAAGGTAAAGGGCAAATATTAACCATGTAAGCTGTGTTTATATTGCTTGCAATTTAGGTGGAGCAAGCATGTGTAAAGCATTTTAATGTAAAATTGCTTAATTTTGCTGAATTAAATACAAGTAACAAAGTAAACGAGTAACAAAAATATGAACACCACACAAGGGTTAATATCATCAACCATTCCCATTTTATTTAGGTGTATCCATATACAGGAAATGGCCCACCCTGTACAATTAAGAGATGAACTGATATCTAGAAGATATTTCTGTCTCCAAATCTTTGCAGTACTCCTATATGCTCAGTGGAGCTGAAAATAGGGTAATGGATGTAGAAACTAAGAAGATTTGATTAGGCACCAGTTGCCTACAGGCCCATGAATCTTGCATTTTTTAGCCTTGAGAAAAACACAGCGCTGTCTTTTACTTATCCATGATCAGTGTCTCTAAAAACAGCTCACTGTCTGGGTCTGTAATTCTGTCAAGTGCAAATTTCATCATACGCTCCTGCTCATTATTTATAATGGCGTTCCAGTTCTATTACGTTTTTATTACATTAAAAACAGCATAGCTCTGGTACTGGTTGGACTGGTGCAGGGGTTGGACAATAAAACTGAAACACCTGGTTTTAGACCACAATAATTTATTTATTGTGGCGACGGACAGTTCTGGTGGAAACAGGAGAGTTTGATTTGATCAGCCGTGGTTTAATGTTTTTTTGGATACAATCCGAGTTAGCACCCAAACATCCCTTTTTTAGACAGCTTCCTCTTACAGTGTCCACAGTTAATCCTGTTGGATGTGGTTGGTCCTTCTTGGTGGTATGCTGACATTACCCTGGATACCGTGGCTCTTGATGCATCACAGAGACTTGCTGTCTTGGTCACAGATGCGCCAGCAAGACGTGCACCAACAATTTGTCCTCTTTTGAACTCTGGTATGTCACCCATAATGTTTAAGCATTGCAATATTTGGAGCAAAACTGTGCTCTTACCCTACTAATTGAACCTTCATACTCTTGTTCTTGCTCTTACTGGTGCAATAATGTGCAATTTATGAAGATTGGCCACCAGGCTGATCCAATTTAGCCATGATGAAACCTCCCACAGTAAAATGATGACAGGTGTTTCAGTTTCATTGTCCAACCCCTGTAGATGAGTTTGAGCAGGGATTGGAAAATCTTGGTGTAAGAGTTTGGTGGGAGGCCTCAGGGAACTCCAGAGGCAGACAGGGTGAACTGGACAAGATGGATTGGTCTTTAGATGTCGATATCGAGCGCCAGCCTCGCCAGTGGTACTGTCTTCATTTTTGCTTCTCTGTGTGTGTGTGTGTGTGTGTGTGTGTGTGTGTTTCCCCTCATAGCCCCGGCTGTCTCAGGCAGAATGCCTCCGCGCAGAACAAAAGCCACTTTGACTGGTAAGTACCTGCGAGTTGAAATGAAACGGCTGGAGACGTTGGTCAGGTTCCAGAGGGGGATGGCGGACAGATCAGCAGAGTTCCTTTAATGAGGGAAAAACAGAACATAATCGATCCGGACCATCCGTCTCCCAGAGCTCCCGCCGGACCTGCAGGCGCTGGCCCATTACGCAGCAATAATAATATATCCTCATTAAATCAGCATCAGGACCGTCTCATACACACCGCCTCAGACCGCCCTGCTTAAAGCTACAGCTCAACCAAACATCTAATATAGACACTTATTCTATATACAGCAAACGTAGTCCATCAACTGAGAACGTATACAGTGGACCTGGGTGGCTAATGTGGCTAACAAGTAATAAAAAAACGTATGGTCACCAATTAGCGACAAACGCCACACTTAAATCATCCCACAGTTGCCTCAAACCAAGGCAACAAGTCTCTAATTGACTTGTGATTTAAGTGCTTTAAGGTTCTGACACTGTGTGACATACATCTATACAAATCAACACACATGTGAGCCAAACCTTAACCCTTTCAGCGCTGAATTATCTCCAGTGATGGAAAAAGAAACGAAAAAGAATGCTGTTTTTATTCTGTAATGCACTGAAAAGAAGACTCTAATATTCTACTATAAAATCTATATAGCAAATAAATCCAATTTAAATAAAATATGTAATAGTTTGCTTTTATTTCCATTGCATTGGAAGCCTGTGTGTAATATTTTACATTTCATATTGGCGTTTTTATTTCATAAGCCATCCCTAAACAATAAAAGAATGCAAGAACCTACAATGTCATACAGAGAATCTCCATAGAGGAGAATACCCACTTGAAGTGAGTCCAGAATGAGTTCATGAGTTCATATGAATCAGCAGAGTAAAATTATAGTTTATAAATTTCTGATCATTTTTATACTGAAATATGTGGTTATGTCATTAACAAAGAACTACTTCAAATTTTTAAGTACTGCAGATATAATTTTTTAAGTTTAAAAATCCAGTTAAAAGCTTTTTTTAAACTCCGTGCTCTGCCGGACTGAAGTTCCAGCACCAGTTCACCAACCAGTCAATCAGTCATGTTTTCTGTTATGCTGATATGCTTCCTTTTTTATGTTTTTTTTTTTTTTTTTTGTTAAACACGTTATTCTACTTCCTAAAATTAAACAAATACTCCGAACAAGAAGTGATCAGACTCTTTATAAACGGCTCTGGTCGTACAGAAGATGCGTGTTAGTCTCATGGTTCTCTCTCTCTCTCTCTCTCTCTCTCTCTATGTGATAGCATTGGCTGTAGGTAGCTTCTGCTATTGACTCCCAGTCGCCGACAGGATCAGATATTTAGCATGCCAAATATTGGATGGAATTAAGCTGAACATCTCAGCTATATAAGAAGGGTCATTCAGTTTGTAACAGCCATCTATAATGTAGCAGTCTATAGATGTACAGTCCACCTCTGCTGCAGCCTACACTTTAAATGCATGAAGCTTTTAATTATCATAATCAATTAAGATATATCACTCAGGATTGAAACAACCTGATGCAGTTTGAAAAAAAAAAGGGATAAATCAACTAGGGGTGGGCAATATTATATCGTATACAATATATCGTGACACAGAAATATCATGATATTAAAAATCCATATCGTGATAATAGAGATGTTCTGTCTTAAAAGTAGTCTATTATTTACTGTGAAGCTTTAAGTGTATTTATTGTATAAGTGTTTATAATAATTGTTTGCAGTTTAAATGCATGCACTAAATATACTGCAATATTATTTGCTGAATTATATTATTTTATGCTATATTATTTCTTTTGCCACGTTATGATTATGCTGTTATACTGTTATACTATATTCCTGAAATTAATTAATTATTTTTCTGTTTTCCTATATCGCCAAGTCTATCGTTATCGCAAAAATACCCTGAAATATCGTGATATTATTTTAGAGCCATATCGCCCACCCCTAAAATCAACTGCAGGAATTCATTACTTCCTACCTACATTAGCCTTGTAGCTCCAGCACAACAGCACAACATGTCAGATCTGCTGTATTTAGTTCAAACTGCATTAATGCAAATGTAAGCTGTAATTAAACAGTGGCTTTAAACTGCTCTGCTCCTGCTTCACTGTAGTATTGATTTATTGACAACTGAACACGGTTAAAGAGTCGGGGGCTTCCAATATGATAGCCAAAGGCTATTTTTAGCCAGGGATCTCTCTCTCTCTCTCGTGCTTTCTCGTGTTTGAGAAGAGAAAGCAGCTGTGTGTGCGTGTGTTTGTTTGTGCTCTCACAGCCATTAACCCTTCAAGCTGTTCTTCATGCTGAGCTTCGGCTTGCTTCACTGTTCCAGCCTCATTTATTTAGCCAAATTAATGCAGAGCTGATTATAGTCTGTTCTTAACAAGCCGCTGTTCACTTTTGATCAGCCGAACGTCAGGGGGAAACGTCCTTGCTGCACTGAGAAATGAACAGCATATAAAAAGGAGTGTATTTATCATTTATAGGCAGCGGTCTGAAGTGTGCTACCGCTCAAACGTGGAATTATTACACCTTTTGATTTAATACAGATTAATGACGATGCTAATCAACAAATAATTCGATACGCAGGATGAGTTTTGGATACAGCTGCCTTTAAAAATGTAATTTCACATTTAATAGTGAATTAAAAGTACAAGCGCTAGCTTTTTGGCTGTCCAGAGGTGTGTATTTTTTGGCTGTAGCCTGATGCTAACCCTGGCTAGCACTGTTAGAGCAGCATTAGCATTAGATGCTATGCACACTAGCTCTTTCATCGTTCAGAGGGAAGATTGGGCTGTAGCCTGCTGCTAACCCTGGCTAGCACTGTTAGAGCAGCATTAGCATTACCCGCTAATCGCGCTAAGCTCTTTTGCCACTCAGAGGCGAGTATATCAGACTGAAGATGAACCACTAGATAATATCACCCTGGCTTACCAGAACACTCAGGATTTTCTCAGTGTAGCACTGTCAGGCAGTATTAGCTGCTAACCGCTAGTGGTTAGCCTCTAATGCTAATGCTTCAGCTTTTTTTACTTAAAAAAAAAAGGAAGCACTTTACTCACCCAAATAAACAGTTTTCAGGAGATAAATTTGTTTACTTCAGTTTTGTTTGTTTTTGCTCCAACAAAAGCAGGATAAACTCTTTTTTTTAGCAATATATTAATTGATATTGGTAGAAACAATGAATGTGCAGGTGTAGGCCAGCCAGCACAATATTGTAAAAAAAAATTACATTGCAAATGTTATTTTTACAATGATATATATCGCAATATTAAACAATGCAGGGCCCGTGTCGTCTGGGCGTCATGCGTCTGGACCAATCAAGAGCTGAGTCAGCGCTGAGCTCTCAAAACCCGAGAAAAACGTCAAAACAACAGTAATCAGCCCTTTAATCATGCATTTAAATGTCTTTTTAAAGGCCAAACAAAAGTGTTTTTTCTGGGATTAAAAGCGTGAATTCAGCTGTAACTAGAAATATCTGCGCCCTGCAAAACTGTGCTGGACTGAGGTGCACAGCTTTCCACACGTGCCCGCGTTTACAAGCACGTGCCCAACCATGTGGATTGAGGCCATGCGGATACCTCGTGTTTACTCCTGCTCCCCCCTCCTCGCGCTCCCCCTTCCCCTCACGCTTCTCAGGCAGCAGCAGCCTGTCACTCACACAGATACAGAGACAGAGCTGTGTATGAACTATCTTCTTGTGTCAAGAATCAAAATATTGCAACATGACGTGTTTGATTTTAATTGCCTTAAGTGACATCGCATCGTGACACGTCCTGCGAAGACATTTGTCCATATAGTTTACTTTATTTCACTTGATAAATGGTGGCTTTATGTTCAATTATATATTAGCTACATAAGCCTTGTAGCTCCAGTGTAAATCTAAAGCTGATTGGCAGGTGGACTACATTTACAGTAACAGTGGAAAGTGTGTATATAAGGTTTTGTTGCACTATCACTTTAATTCTGTTTGGAAACTGTGAACTGTGAGGTTCATGTTCTTGTCTGTGCTCTGGCATATCTGACATGTTTGTTTTTCTCTTTCTGTGTGTGTGTGTTTGTGTGTGTGTGTGTGTGTGTGTGTGTGTGTGTGTATGTGTGTGTGTCATTCTGTTTCCACAAAATAATGACCGCTGTACCACAAGGTCCCTCATTATCTGGGTGAACAGACCCCTGCCGCTTTGGGCACTTCAGGTCAGAACAATTAACCTTTTCTACACACACATAAACGTACACACACACACACACACACACACACACATATATACACACACATGGCAGCTTGCAGGGCATCACTGAAAGATGCAGACAGGCAGATACAAGCATTCAGACCAAATACATTCAATACACACTCAGACACACACACACACACACACACACACACACACACACACACACACTTACGCTTTGTCTGCTTGATGTTTGGCCACTTGGCCTAGACATCACTTTCACAGTAAGTGGCATTATGCCCAAGTCCACCCACAAAGTCCTCCCACTCTTCCTCTGTCTGCTTTCTCATCTCTCTCTCTCTCTCTCTCTCTCTCTCTCTCTCTCTCTGTGTTTCTCTCCCGCCAGGTGCTTGTGGCCTTCATCAGCTTTTCCGAAACCATGCTGCTGGTGTACCTCAGCTACAAGGTGAGTTACAATGCACACCTTACTGTACAACAGCATCACCTCTACTCCTGGGCATTTAAATGCTAACTCCAGACCACACCCACTTGCTTCTATCATATACAGCTCTAGAAAAAAATAAAAGACCAATTCTGTTTTTAAATCAGTTTCTCTGATTTTGCTATTTATAGGTTTATGTTTGAGTAAAATGAACATTGTTGTTCAACTCTATAAACTACAGACAATTCCTCCCAAATTTCAAATAAAAATATATAATATATGGCTGAAATAGCAAAAAGATGCAGAGCTTTCAGACTTCAAATAATGCAAAGAAAACAAAGAAGTTCATATTCATAAAGTTTAAGAGTTCAGAAATCAATATTTAATGGAATAACCCTGGTGGTTTTTAATCACAGTTTTCATGCATCTTGGCATCATGTTTTCCTCCACCAGTCTTACACACTGCTTTTGGATAACCTTTACTCCTGGTGCAAAAATTCAAGCAGTTCAGTTTGGTGGTTTGATGGCTTGTGATCATCCATCTTCCTCTTGATTATAGAACAGAGGTTTATAATTTGTTAAAATCAAAGAAACTCATCATTTTTTAAGTGGTTTCTTATTTTGTTCCGGAGCTGTATATTATATAAGACTAGTTGGTACTTTTGGCAAGTCCTGCCGGAAAATGAAATCCGCATCTCCATAAAAGTTGTCAGATGCAGAGGGAAGCATGAAGTGCTGTAAGATTTTGTGGGAAAACAAAACTGCACTGACTTTAGACTTGATAATAAAACACAGTGGATCAACACCAGCAGATGATTAGCATGTCTCTCCAAACCACAAATCACTGATTGGTGGAAACTTCACACTAGACCTCAAGCAGTTTGGACTGTGTGTCTCTCCACTCTTCCTCCAGACTCTGCTCCCTTGATTTTCCATCCATCCGTCCATCCATCCATCAACCTCCATTAATCGTTAATTGTTCTTCTGAATTGCATTGCAATCCGACACCTTGATGATAAATCTACAGTTGTTTTCTGCTTAAATTTGTCATAAAATGTGATCAGATCTCTATACAAGTCAAGAGTATTGACATATATAATGTGCTTAAAATAATAGTACATGAATCACTGGTTGACCAATCACAATTTTAAATATTTGTCTTTCACTTTGAGTCAATTTGACTGGATGCCCACATCTTGGAAAAGTAGCCACATTACACTTTCTCAGTGTAGCGCTGTCGGGCAGTATTAGCTGCTAACCGCTAGTGGTTAGCCTCTAATGCTAATGCTTCAGCTTTGCTTACTGTACAAAACGGAAGCGATTTACTCACCCAAATAAACCGTTTTCAGGAGATAAATCTGTCTAGATTAACAACCAGCGCTCATTTGACTTGTCTGACTTTTTTCTTTTTTAAGAATTACAGTTTTGTAAAACAGCCCCCACATTGAAATATCTAGGGTTTTTAAACTGTCTGCAATCATTTTTTACTTGCATTTTCCATACTGTGCCATTATTGCTTCATTTGTGGTTACAAATGAAGATTACTCACTGACATATCCAGCTCCTTGGAGTGTGTTATTGTTAAATTGGTGGAGCCAAAAAAAAAATCATCAGGCCAACAGAGTCAACAGGGGTCCATATTTTAGTCTTTTCCTGCTCTCAGCACTTCTGACCCTGAGCAATCACAAACATCAGCCCTCAATTCTGACTCCCCACCTCCCCAATTGCTCACCTGCTGGGGAAAATCTGGGGCGCCATAATTTAAAAACCTCTCTTACCTCAACATCTTAACATTTGAATCAGCATAAATTGATGTGAGAGTGGTTGGAGTGCTAGCCAGCTTAATTATAGCCAAGCTAGACATTTACATTTACAGTATTCAGCTTACATTTGAATAAAGTTACACACGTTATAGTAATGTCTATGGCTTGTATTGCTTATACAGGAGTTGGACAATGAAACTGAAACACCTTTACGTCTTTATTTTAGTGTGGGAGGTTTCATCATGGCTAAATTGGAGCAGCCTGGTGGCCAATCTTCATTAATTGCACATTATTGCACCAGTAAGAGCATGAAGAGTGTGAAGGTTCAATTAGCAGGGTAAGAGCACAGTTGTGCTCCAAATATTGCAATGCACACAACATTATGGGTGACATACCAGAGTTCAAAAGAGTTCAAAAAAATTGTTGGTGCACGTCTTGCTGGAGCATCTGTGACCAAGACAGCAAGTCTTTGTGATGCATCAAGAGCCACGGTATCCAGGTTAATGTCAGCATACCACCAAGAAGGACCAACCACATCCAACAGGATTAACTGTGGACGCAAGAGGAACAATCAATTATCGTGGTCTAAAACCAGGTGTTTCAGTTGTATTGCCCAGCCCCTGTATATTCATGTTACATCGCTAGTAAATGCCACCCAACAGTTCTACGCTTGTTGGAACCCTGAGTGTCATGTAGCGGTTTGTCCCATTTTTCTTGTTTTAACATGGTAAACATGCAGTGCACTCAAAAAATATATAATTAACAAATATACACCAGAAACTACCTGTATCTGTAGGACAGTGCAAAATTGTATGTATTTTAAAAATACATCAGGTTTTCAGGTTAAATCCACAGGGAAGCGAATGTGCGAAGTGTTTTGCTCAAGGACTCTTATTTGTGTAGAGTGGTGTTTTCTTCTCCGTCCAGGAAATCGAAGCCTAGTCTAGTACATGGAAAGTGGTGTTGTTATCCACTCACCTATACCAGAGCACTGCATGTAGGGCACCAAAAAAAAACATAATAATAATAGTAATCATAATAATTACATATATACCGTATTTTACAGACTATAAGGTACACCAGATTATAAGGCGCACTATTACTGAACGTCTATTTTCTGCTCTATTTTCAAACATAAGGCGCAACACATTATAAGGTGCATTTTAAGTGACAATAGTAAGGAACAAGGGTGTCGCCATGTTTTCCTTCTAATTCAGCAGGTCTCGCCACTGAACAAAACTGTAATTCTTTAAAATGATTTAAAATTCAAACGAGTGCTGGATGTTAATCTACACAGATTTCTCTCCTGAAAACTGTTTATTTGGGTGAGTAAATGGCTTCTGTTTACTAACAGTAAGCTTAGATTTCCAGTATTTTAGCGCTCTTAGCAGCAGCACTATTAGCAGCAGTGCTAGCTGTGGTTAGCAGCACTTAGCGCTAGTAAATGATGCTGGATGGCGCTAAACTGAGGAACCCTGAGTGTTCTGGCAAGCCAGGGCTCTATTAGCTAGCGGTTCATCCTACAAATCTTGTTTTAACACGATAAAAACGCAGACTACACTCTGATATACTCACCTCTGAACGGTAAAAGTGCTAGCGCTTAGTTTAGTTAGCGGCTAATGCTAATACTGCTGCGGTTAGCGCCAGAGACTAAACACATAACGGGAATCAATTTACAGCCCAATAAATATAATTGACAAATAAACATCTGTAGGAAAAAAATTAAATTTTTCTCTTACTAAAAATAAATTGGACATCAGGTTTTCAGGTTAAATCCACAGTAGTTCGGTTAGCGGCTATTGCTATGACTGCTGTGGTTAGCAGTAGAGAGAGTAAATATATAATGCGAAGGAATTAACAGCTCAATAAACATAGTTAACAGATATACACCAGAAACTATCTACTACTATCTGTAGGACAGCGTAGAATTTTAGAAATTTGCCATTTTTCTCTTACTAAAAAAAATCGTACATCAGGTTTTTCAGGTTAAATCCACAGGGAAGTGAATGTAGTGTTAGGTGTTTTGCTCAAGGACTCTCTTAATGCCTTGTATGATGTATTCTTGGTACACATGACGCTGTGAACTGGGCAAACCAGCTATTTATGAGTCCTCACTTGAACTGCAATATATATTCATGTCATAGCACTAGTAAATGCTGCCTGACAGAGCTACACTTAGGAACCCTGAGTGTTTCGTAATTCAGGGCACTATCTGCTAGCGGTTCGTCCCACGTAGCTTGTTTTAACACGGTAAACGTGCAGACTACCGTCCAATATACTCACCTCTGAACGGTGAAAGAGCTAGCGCTTAGTTCAGTTAGCGGCTAATGCTAATACTGGTATGGTTACATAAATTTGTAAAGTGCACATCTAAACTGTGTTTTAAAGTAGCCCAGAATTAGGAACTGGGAAACTGAACATGAACATAAACTCTGAAAGTCTGAAATCATCTCTGAACGGCGAAAGAACTAGCGCTTAGTTCAGTTAGCGGCTAATGCTAATACTGCTGCGGTTAGCGGCAGAGACTCAACATGGAACTAGAAAGAATTCACAGCTCAAGAAAAAAAACAATTAACAGATTTACACCAGAAACTGCTAACTATCTGTAGGACAGTGTAAAATTTTGGAATTTTGGAAATTTTACAGTTTTCTCTTACTTAAAATAAAATAAATCTTTTTTTTTTCAGGTTAAATCCACAAGGAAGCGAATGTAGTATAAGGTGTTTTGCTCAAGCCCATTATTATTGATGTAGAGTGGTGTTCTTCCCTTTCCAGGGAATCAAAACCTAGTCTAGTACATGAAACAAGGTGGTGTTGTTATCCACTCCCCTATCCCAGCCATCATGCTACAACTACAACTACAGCACAGTGTCTCCTGGTCCTCTCAGGCAACAAAATTTAGTCTGTTGTCAGTGGGTTCCCCAATGACTGGGTAGAAAAAACTCTAACTCTCTGTGCTAAACTGTGTATCGCTGTATTTGTCGGCGCGACTTCAGCTCAGGTGCGATCGCTAAACATGACTCCCTTCAGCGCTGAAGCTGAAGGATCAAAGAGAAAGGGCGGAGGAGGAGGAGGAGGAGAAGGAAAAGGAAGATAAGAGCAGGTATATGAGAAAGAAAGAGAGAGAGAGAGAGAGAGAGAGAGAAAGAGAGAGAGACGTGTGTACCAATCAGTTCTTTGTTTTTTGAGAGCTCTTGTGTTGGCTGAGTAAGTGGGGGAGTGGAGCGAGAGGCTCTTCCCTTTCACAGCCTTTGAGTTTCACGCCTGCTTTGAAGTTGGCCTCAGATTCTCCTCGCGATTAATGGAGTCTGCTGTTGCTTCCCTCAAGCGTGCCCCTCTCTCTCACTGTCTCTCTCTATGTCTCTCTATGTCTCTCGCCCTCTCTAAGTCTTCTTGTTCTCCCTGAGCCTCATTGATTTCTGCTGAAATGAACAAGTCTTCTCCGCCCACGTCTGGGTTAGCGTGGGTCAGGACTGACTAGCGCTTTCACAACGTCAGAATTTAGACTACAACTCCAAAAAATCCAAAAATCCAGAATTTTCCATGCAGGGCTCCAGACTATCCTATTTTACAACCGTCCCGAAGGTTTACAGTACTGTGCAACAGTTAATCTCATTTATCTCAGCAATATGTTGAGTGTTTTAACCTGAAAAAAGCACCACATGCGCATTTGTATTTAAACAGATGCAAATAAACATGCGTACAGTAAAACGTAAAAAGGAAGTCTCATTTTTAACTAAGTATGTTATATCCTGTGAGCCTAAAGCTAAAAAACAAAGTGTAATAGTTTCAGATTACAGATTTCTCCTGGATGCTCCTCAGCCAGCATGTGTATATTATGTTCAGTTCCGTCAGCAGCTCACCTGATTTACCACATTTACCAATTTGCCAAACCAAACCAGTTCCACTAGATATAACTTTATTAACCCTTGTGTGGTGTTCATATTTTTGTTACTCGTTTACTTTGTTACTTGTATTTAATTCAGCAGAATTAAGCAATTTTACATTAAAATGCTTTACACATGCTTGCTTCACCTTAATTGCAAGCAATATAAACAGCTTACATGGTCAATATTTGCCCTTTCCCTTTCTTATGTTACATTTCTTTCAAAAAGTGATAGTCTTTTTTTTATTAGTTTTTTAATAAAATGTAAAAGAAAATGAATTTAACTCAAGATATGAGTAGAAAATTTGTTTAGTTTCAAATTTACAAATGAAGCAATGTTTATTAACCCTTGGCCAAACATACTGTATGTAATATAAATGTGTAAGGGGGTGGGGGGGGTTGGGGGGATGTACAGTGTGTGTTTATCGAAAATGTGTTTTGATATATGTTTTTCACAAAAAATGAGCCAATGCCAATGAGTTTGAGTTAGAGAAAATATTTTTTTAGTATCATTTGATGAAAAATGAAAACGGGTCCCACAGACCCGAACACCACACAAGGGTTAAACTCAGATGGGGAAAAGAGATTAGGAGTTGTTTTAAGAAAAAAGAATTGTAAAATTGCTGTTTGTATTTATTGTATTGACTCTGTGTAGTACAACTCTGTTTACTACGTGTTTATTAGGTGTGTATTAAACCGGAGTAGCACAGCTGCGAGCAGTGAATGCAGCACACAAAGCACATGTAAACAGCGTGGAGCAGCAGAGACTGCATTTGTTCATAGCTGTGCTAATTAGCATTATCTGGGTAATTTATCAGATTAAACTGCGCCTTATCACACATCCCAAGAAAAAAAGAAAACAAGTTCTCTTTCATTGTTTCTCTCTCCCTTTATAACAACACAGATTAGTTAGTAGTTGTGCAGGTTAGTTATCAATTAAATATTGTTAAAGCTTGGGCATCTTTAATTTCACAAAAGTGACACTTTGCCCATATTGGAGCTAGATCTGAGGGTCTGCGACTAGACCAAAAAAAAAGACCAGTTGTTCATCCAGAAAAAGCATATCCTATGCTGGTTGGCTAACTCATTAACTAGTTCTTGACTAACCAGCATACGGCATGTTTTCTCTAGTAGATGAACAGCTGGTCTTAAACAGCTAGGCATAGTGATGTTACTGAAAGCAAAAGAAAAGTAGCCTGTGCTACCATATTTTTTTAATACAGGTTTAAAGTTCCAATCAAAATTTTAAAAAAGCTTCATTGTACACTTGTGGCAACTGTCATGATTGGACAATATTCAGATACAAGCACAGATGCAATAAACAGACTTTTATTAAAATAAAGGGTTAAACATACTAATGTACATAGACAGTCCCAGGGTCATACGCAGCAGGGCGATAATCAAGGGTCATAGAAGAAGCAAAACAAGGTCGGTACATGGGAGAGTGTAAACACAGGAAATGGAAACATTTTGAAAAAAGTGGGGTAAACCAGACAATATTCAGCGGAGTGTATGTGGAGTGAAGGTATGTGTATGTATACTGAGGTGAACAGGTGAAATCAATATTCAGGTGATTGACTTACTGGTAGTGCCATGCAGTGCGGAGACTCAAGAACGCTACTTCCATTACCATTGTACACATTTGGTCACGATAGCCTTTAACCCATTTCAGTAGCATCTAACCCCAGTTGGCCTTGTCCCTCATCCTTCACATTGGTGTCCATCAGGTAGGGACCCCCTCCCTTCCTCCATCCCCCAAACACACTGACCCTGGCCTTCTTCCTGTGTTTCCAGGGCAACGTGTGGGAGCAAGTGTTGCGCGTCCCGTTCATCCTGGAGATGATCAGTGCCGTCCCCTTCGTTATCACTGTGAGTGTCAACTCTGCCGTCTTATGCAAGCAAATCCAACCACTTCTCTCTGCCCACACTGACACGCAACATAAGGCCAGTGTTAAAGGAGCGGCTGACTCAAATCTGAAACTTACACAATTTCCCTCTTGATCCAAATACGGCCCGAAAAAGCTGAGAGGTGTCTGAAGTTGTTCGCTTTATTTATACACCTTCTGAAAGATCCATCTCGAGATCTGCTTTTATCTGGTAGTTGGTTTCAGATGGTTCAGCTTAGCTCCGGACCAGAGTTACATATTTACTCAAGTACTAGTGAGGTAAGATGAACAGTAGAATAGTGCACCACCTCACCATCCATACAAGAGTCACAATGAGATATATACACAAAAGTACAGGGGTTGGACAATGAAACTGAAACACCTGTCATTTTAGTGTGGGAGGTTTCATCATGGCTAAATTGGAGCAGCCTGGTGGCCAGTCTTCATTAATTACACATTATTGCACCAGTAAGAGCATGAAGAGTGTGAAGGTTCAATTAGCAGGGTAAGAGCACAGTTTTGTTTAAAATATTGCAATGCACACTATAACATTATGGGTGACATACCAGAGTTCAAAAGAGGACACATGGTTGGTGCACGTCTTGCTGACGCATCTGTGACCAAGATAGCAAGTCTTTGTGATGTATCAAGAGCCACGGTATCCAGGGTAATGTCAGCATACCACCAAGAAGGACCAATCACATCCAACAGGATTAACTGTGGACGCTGTAAGAGGAAGCTGTCTGAAAGGGATGTTCGGGTGCTAACCCGGATTGTATCCAAAAAAACATAAAACCACGGCTGATCAAATCACGGCAGAATTCAATGTGCACCTCAACTCTCCTGTTTCCACCAGAACTGTCCGTCACCACAATAAATTATTGTGCTCTAAAACCAGGTGTTTCAGTTTCATTGTCCAACCCCTGTAACTAGTAAATAGTAGGTGCTGTTAGGTGCTGTTAGGGTGGTGGCTAAAATGTTTTATAAGTTTGCTTTAAAGTGTACAATAGTAGGTTGCTGCTAAGGTGTTTCTAAGTGGTTAAAATGGTATTTCAGATGCTTGCTAGGCTGGTTTCTATGGTACAGTATTTCTTGTGTTTGTTGTGTTTAGTAAAGACCATATGAAGTATCAAAGCAACCAATGAGAAGTACCCAAACAAGTCTTAAAACACTTAGCAGACATGGGAAATACCAAAGAAACCACCCTAGTGAATAATCATCTATTTTAATACACCTTAGCACACGTTAAAACATTTTAACGACCACCCTAGCAACCATCTGGGATACCACAGCAATCAGCACGATTAAACTCTGATCTTGACAGCATCTGAAATACCATTTCAACCATCTAGAAACACCTTGGCAACAACCTACTATAAACATATGAAACATTTTACCAACCACTCTAGAACAATGACTTTGGACACCTTAGAAAAAAACCTTAAATATCCCAGCAACCACATTAAATACCATATCAACCATCCTAGCAGCTATCTTTGATACCAGTGCGATCACTTTATCAACTCAATAGCGCCAATTTAGCAAGATCTAAACAACAACCTTAGAAAAAACCTGAATTATCCCAGCAACCACATTTGAATACCACATCAACCACCCTAGCAACTTCTTCAATCTTCAATACCAGTGCAATCACTTTATCAACTCTATTGCGCCAATTTAGCATGATCTTAACAACGACTTTGGACACCTCAGAAAAAAAAAAAACATGAAATATCCCAACAACCACATTAAATACCATATTAACCACCCTAGTAATTATCTCTAAACACATTCGCAACCCAATTACAATCATTTGCCACCAAATTAGCAACCATGGGAATGCTTTAGCAACTACAATAAATGCCTCAGCAGCCACCAGGAACCCTTAGCCACCACTTACCACTTTAATTACCATAGTAACCACCCTAGCAGTCACCAGGAGATACCCTAGCAGCACACATTAAACAGCAGCTCCTTTAAACTTAGCAGGATTCTGAGACACTCCAACAAATGCATTTTGTTCCATAGCAACCACAGCCTAGCTACCACCTAGAACTCTTCAGCAACCACATTACATAACATAGCAACCACCCAAGCAACCACCTGGGATACCCTACCACACAACCACAAATATGTATAACCAGTGTCTCAGCCACATGGAAAAAAACAAAATAGCATCCACTTAAAATACCACAGCAACCACTTTAGCTTCACCCTAGTGTTAAAAATGTTTTAAAAAACAGCCAGGTAAGTAAAATATTCCGTTTTTTTTTTAAAGAAGTGCACTTTTTAAAATTATAGATATTAATATGATTATTATGTATTTTTTTTAGTAGAGTTGAAAATGAATAAAAGCTCTTTTTGTCTTTTCTGGCAGGTGATTTGTCCCTCTCTCCGGAATCTCTTCATCCCCGTCTTTCTGAACTGCTGGTTGGCCAAACACGCTCTGGAGAACATGATCGTAAGGGAAACGAATGCTGTATTTTTTTTTTTTTGGCGCATTGCCTGCAGATTTCTCTCTCCATTTACCTGTTTTTCCTCTGTTTTAGTGTGGAAGAGAGAGCCAAAGTGCAAATTAGTAAAATTGACATACAGTCCGAGCAGCGTGAGACTAATTGCAATTAGGCACATTAGCATGAACTCCTGCTGAAATCAGAGCTGCTGGTTCGTGCTGTTTTTTATTATTATTTTTTTTTGTTCGGTTTGTGAAATGAGGATGATTGCAGCAGGCTGAGTGAATTGTAATCTGCGGTGCTTCTCCGCTTGAAGACGGAAAGCTATGGGAAAGATGTGGGACAGAATGAGCGTGCTCACGCTGAGAATCCTATTAATGAAATATCAGAGGATGGGACGCCTTTAAAAATGTTATTAGTGCATATCTCTTTCTGTCCTGTCTTTCTATAAGCCTCTGTAAGCCTCTCCCTCCCTGTCTGAGTCAAAGTGATTTCCGGAGGCTTCCACTGGCTTTCCTGACATTTACAATTCGCTGCTGAGTATTTCATTTACACTCCTGTAGACCGAAGCGCTAATCATAGTGTTAATTAATAACACTATGAATAATTCCAGATTCCAAGAATGTTTTTTGAGGTCCTTTATTTGCAGAGAGATGATATTTTTTACTTCAGTTTCTCTGATTTTGCTATTTATAGGTTTATATTTGAGTAAAACTAACATTGCTGTTTTATTCTATAAACTACAGACAACATTTCTCCCAAATTCCAAGTCATTTATTTACAGAAAATGAGAAATGGCTGAAATGACAAAAAAGAAAAGGCAGGAATGCTTTCAGACCTCAAAAAGTGCAAAGAAAATAAGTTTATATTCATAAAGATTTAAAGCAGCACTAGGTAGGATTTCCTTGATTTTTGATCTTTTTAAAGGAGTAAAAATTCAGCTTGAAACTCACTGCACTGCACTTCACTCCTCTGAGCTCAAACCAGACTCTGTAAGTTTTCCGAGGCGGCCGTGACCAACGCTCGCGAGAACTGCAACCTGCTTTCCGACCTTTAGTCCTAACAGTTCTACAAGGGACTACTGGTTCATTCTTTACAAACTAACATACAGACACTCTGGCAGAAGCTGGAAAGAGACCGAACATGTCTGTGAAAGCCAGAAAACGAGAAAGAGAAACTAATCCGCCTGAAACATTTATTACACTCTACAACTGTAGGGGGAGCCCACGAGCACAAAATCTCAATCCTACCTAGTGGAGCTTTAAGAGTTCAGATATCAATATTTGGTGGAATAACCCTGGTTTTTAATCACAGTTTTTAATGCATCTTGGCATCATGTTCTCCTCCACCAGTCTTACACTCTGCTTCTGGGTAACTTTATGCCTTTACTCCTGATGCAAAAATGCATTCAATCAGTTCATATACACACACATATACAGTATTTATGTGTGTGTGTGTGTGTGTGTGTTTCAGAATGACCTGCACAGAGCCATCCAGCGCACCCACTCAGCCATGTTCAACCAGGTGCTCATCCTCATCAGCACCCTCCTCTGCCTCATCTTCACCTGGTGAGAGTTCACACTGTTCACACTGTTACACCACTGACTGCTAACACACTCCTCACTGTTACACCACTGACTGCTAGTACAATCCTCACTGTTACACCACTGACTGCTAGTACAATCCTCACTGTTACACCACTGACTGCTTACACAATCCTCACTGTTACACTCTTGACTGCTTACACACTCGACACTGTACACCACTGACTGCTTACACAATCCTCACTGTTACACTCTTGACTGCTTACACACTCCACACTGTACACCACTGACTGCTAGTACAATCCTCACTGTTACACTATTGACTGCTTACACACTCCACACTGTACACCACTGACTGCTAGTACAATCCTCATAACACACTCCTCGCTGTTACACCACTGACTGCTAGTACAGTCCTCCCTGTTACACCACTGACTGCTCGTACAATCCTCATAACACACTCCACACTGTTACACCACTGACTAATAACACACTCCACACTGTACAGCACTGACTGCTAGTACAGTCCTCACTGTTACACCACTGACTAATAACACACTCCACACTGTACACCACTGACTGCTAGTACAGTCCTCACTGTTACACCACTGACTGCTAGTACAATCCTCATAACACACTCCACACTGTTACACCACTGGCTGCTAGTACAATCCTCATAACACACTCCACACTGTTACACCACTGACTGCTAGCATATTCCACACTGTTACACCACTGACTGCTAGCATATTACACACTGTTGCACCACTGACTACTGATTAATAACATGATTCTTACTGTTACTTGTCCTGCATATACACTCCACACAGTGTCACATCACTGACATGTTACACATTCCATACTGTTACACCACTGACTGCTAGTGACACATTCCATACTGTTACACCAGTGACCTTTAACACAGAGAGAAAGAGAGATAGAGACAATAATAGAAAGAGAGAAAATATATTGGCTCAAACAGGGAGCGTGTCATGATTGTTCAGGATGTGGCTGTGTGTGTGTGTGTGTGTGTGTGTCAGTCACAGAGAGATAGCAAGAGAGAGGGGTTGCTATGGCATTAGTAGATTAGTGGAGGGGCGGAGCTGAGTGTGTGTTGGGTAACGGTGGGTTTGTAAAACTGTAAGGGGGGGGGGGGGGGGTCTGTGGCCTTTTCACCGCTGACAGCAGAGTGTTTACTCTAACTGGCCCCTCAGCACTGATCAAACACACACACACACACACACACAAAACACACACTACACACACACACACACACACACACACATGCAAATCCCTCAGAACCTTTTGATTTTAAAGTTCAGATATGATAAACCTGTTTGTCCCTCCCTGACCTGTCTCTCTCTCTCTCTCTCTCTCTCTCTGTCTCTCGCCACTGTCTCTCGCCCTTCTCCTTTTTCTTTTCATTTCTTCCCCTCTATCTCTCTCACTCTCCGATTCAATCTCCCCTTATTTTAACTCCCTTCATTTATCTCACTCTCTCTCTTTCTATCTCTCTATATTTTCCCTCTCTCCATCATTTTTATCTTTTCTCTATCTCTCTTTTGTATCCTTCTCAAATCAACCTCTCTCACTCTATTGTTTCCTTTCTTTTTCACGTTTTCTCTTTTCTTTCTCTCTCATTTTTGCATTTGTTGTCCTTCATTATCTCACTTTCTATCCCTATTTTTTCTATTTACGCTCTCTCTTCTCATCTCTCTCTGTCTGTCTTTTTTCTGTTTCCTTTCTTTTTCACTTTCTCTCTTTCTGTTCTCTTATTATCTCTCTCTACTTCTTTTTTGTCTCCTTCTTCATCTCTCTGTCCATCACCAAACTCTTTTTTTCTCTCCATTATTTTCCTTCGGTCTCTCATCCCACCCTCTCTTTCAATGTCTTTCTTTCTCTTGCTCTTTCTTTTGTTGTCCTTCATTTTTCCTATTCATCTCATCTCTCTGTCTGTCTTTAATCTCTCTTTCCTCCATCTCTCACATCTTTCTTTCTCTCTGTCTCTGTCTCTCTCTCTCTCTCTCTCTCTCTATCTCTCCCCAATTGTTCCTTTTTTTGTATAACTTCATATCTTTCTCCAATAAACCTTTCTCAAACTATTTTTCTATTTTATTTCTTTTTCACTTGCTGTCTTTCTGTTTCTCTTATCTCTCTCTACTTTCTGTCTCTTGATTTGTCTCTCTCTCTCCATCACAAAACTCTTTTTTTCTCTCCATTATTTTCCTTTTTCCCTCTGTCTCTCATCTAACACTCTCAATTTCTTTCTCTCTTTTGTCTCTCTCTCTTGTTGTCCTTTATTTTTCCATTTTTCTTCTCATCTCTCTTTCTCTCCTTCTCCCCTTCTCCTCACATGTTTCTCTCTCTCTCTTACATTTGTTCTTTTTTCTGTATACCTTTATGTGTCTCCATTCAACCTCTCTCACTCTATTTTTTATATCTTTTTTCACTTTCTGTCTTTTTTTAATCTTTTGTCTCTCTACTTTTTGTCTCTTGATTTGTCTCTCTCTCTCCATCACCAAACTCTTTTTTCTCTCCATTATTTTCCTTTTTCCCTCTGTCTCTCATCCAACACTCTTTCAATTTCTTTCTCTCTCTCTCTTGCTCTCTCTCTCTCTCTTGTTGTCCATCATTTTCCATTTTTCTTCTCATCTCTGTTTTCTTATCTCTGTCTCTCATCTCTCTTTCTCTCCTTCTCTCTTTCTCTCACATGTTTCTCTCTCTCTCTCTCTTACATTTTTTTCTTTTTTCTGTTTAACTTTATGTTTCTACATTCAGCCTCTCTCTCACTCTATTTTATATATCTTTTTTCACTTTCTGTCTTTCTGTTTCTTTTATCTTTCTACTTTTTGTCTCTTGGTTTGTCTCTCTCTCTCTCTCTCTCTCTCTCTCCATTACCAAACTCTTTTTCTTTGACTCCCTCCATTATTTTCCTTTTTCCTTCTCTCTCTCATCCCTCTCTATCAATTTCTTTTTCTTTTTTTGCTCTCTCTCTTGTCCTTCATTTTCCATATTTCTTCTCATCTCTCTATATTTCTCTCATCTTCTCTTTCTCTTCTTACATCTTTCTTTCTTTATTTCTTTCTCTCTTTATCTCTGTCCTTTTTTCTGTAAATTTTTATATTTTTCTCTATTTAACCTCTCTCACCATTTTTTCTATTTCATTTCTTTTTCACTTTTGTCTCACTCCATCACCAAACTCTCTCTTCCTTTTTCCTCACTCCATTTTTTCTCCCTCCTTTTTCTTTCTTTCTTTTATATCTCTCTTGCTCTACTCTCTTGCTCTCTTTCTATTTTTGTCTTTTTCTCTCTTGCAGTCTGTTGCTCGTTATTATCTCACTATCTTATCTTTCTCTTATCTAATCTCTCTTTCTATAATTTCTCTCTCTCTCTCTCTCTCTCTCTCTCTCAGTATCTGTGGTATTCAGCACTTGGAGCGGGCGGGGAATAATCTGACGCTCTTTGACTCGCTGTATTTCTGTGTGGTCACGTTCTCCACGGTGGGTTTTGGAGACGTCACGCCGCAGATCTGGCCCTCGCAGCTCCTGGTGGTCATCATGATCTGCGTGGCGCTCATCGTGCTGCCCATTCAGGTGCGTGACACATGACCCCTGACCTTTGACCTGTACAGCCAGTCCGCAACTCCCAAACCTCCTGTAAACGCTTCCACATGGACGCCGCGTCACTGCGAATAAGCGAAGAGCTCCGGCGGGTAATAAAGAAGCTGATTTGTTTATTCCGCTCAGGTAGGAAATGATTTGCACAAGTCATTTGATTCATCGCTTAATTTGTTTTTTTAATGTTTTACTTTATTAGCTCAGATTGAACGGCTGATTGGAGCCGGAGCAGCCAAACGACACCGAAGCATTTCCATTAACCCTTTTAGAGAGAAAGCTTACAGTGTAAACACTACGTGCTCATTTAGTAGGACTGTGTTGGGAAGAGGCGGGGCAAATTGCTCTGCTTGTCCTTTTCTGATTGGAATCAGATATATCAGAATAACAACAAACACACACAATAAACACACACACACACACACACACATACACACACACACATCACTACCACATTTACTGCAACACTAGTATAATGTCATAGTAGCACATTTACTCATTACTCATCAATACTTAAAAAGGCATCATTTACCTTTTGGCCCCTGGTATTAGCTTCAGTTTGCTTATAATATCACGCACAAAAGTTTTATTGGTAAATTTTAAACTTTCTGGGCTGTTTAAGAAATGTAAGCCAGGATCCTTTCATTGGTTTCATGTAGATTAAAGAAGAACTCTGGTGTAAAACTGACTTTTTGTGTAGTAAAACATGGTAAAAAGTTCTTACCTTTGTTTAAAAAAAGCCCAACTCCATCCTCCCACATCGTTTTGTTGTACTTTTTGCCCAGCGCTCTGTACAACGGCCGTATCAGGGCATATTTTGCCCCGATAAATTTTACTTTTTACAGCTCAAAGTAGCTCCACACCTCTTTGCTAGAATCTGGAGAGCCCTGACATTTAAAACATGGCATTAATAACTTAAAAAGTGCACAAGAAGCTTATGAAAAACTACTGTTTACAACCTATAATGCTAGCTTTAGCTCCGAGTGCCGCCATCATTGTACTGATAATGACAGATATATACTTACATAGACTCTGTATATTATGTATTGTGGTAGGCCCCTGGGGTTAGGGGCGTGACCACTGTGACCCAGAAGGAGGAAGCACACAGAGATACACAGACACAGGGATTAAATGAACTCAAAACGTACCTTTATTGGCTTTTAACGCCCTCCACCACACCCAAAATAACTTAAATAAACATGACTCAGCCCAATGGGGCTCTAGAGTCGGTAGAATTAACTTTACTGTAGTTTTAAAGGTCCGTGCAGCCTCAGCCCTCAGCTCCCCAGTCAAGAGTCCTCTCCTCAGTGAGCTGAGTTTTATAGCTGTCCGGTCAGATTGGGCTGTGCGCTCCGGCGTGGGGCGGACCCACAATTCCCCCGCCTCCTCACGCCACAGTATATATGTATTCCCACTTCTGTTCTTCTCTGTACAACAGAGAGTCCAACTCAGAGACAGAACCAATCAGAATCTTCAGAATCTTAGCATTGCCTTAGACAAGAGGAAGTAATACAATCTTTTGTTCTCCAGAAATGTTAGCGAGCACAGTTCTCTGTAGAGCACACTCTACAGGGATAAAATTAACACTGGCTTACATTTATAAAAGAAGAGTAATAGGACTTTTTATATTTCACTTCAAGCGCTACTAAACTCTACTAGTTGTGGTGATAGGGTCTAAGTAACTTTATTTTAGTAATTCAGTTCAAAATGTGAAACTCATGTATTATTTAGTTGTATTAAACACAGAGTGATCTATTTAAAGCGTTTATTTCTTTTATTGTTAAAGATTTATGGTTTACAGCCAATGAAAACCCAAAAATCAGTGTCTCAGAAAATCTGAATATTATATAATGACCAACTGTTACTTTAGTCAGTGTGGGCAGTGTGCCAAGTCCTGCTGGAAAATGAAATCCGCATCTCCATAAAAGTTGTCAGTAGCAGAGGGAAGCATGAAGTGCTGCACTAAATTTGGACTTGATAAAACACAGTGGATCAACACCAGCAGATGATTAGCATGTCTCTCCAAACCACTAATCACTGATTGGTGGAAACTTCACACTAGACCTCGAGCAGTTTGGACTGTGTGTCTCTCCACTCTTCCTCCAGACTCTGCTCCCTTGATATTTTCTAAATGAAATGTAAGATTTACTGATGATCAGTGATGGTTTGGAGAGACATGTCATCACTGTGTTTTATTATCAAGTCTAAAGTCAGTGCAGTTTTGTTTTCCCACAAAATCTTACAGCACTTCATGCTTCCCTCTGCTACTGACAACTTTTATGGAGATGCGGATTTCATTTTCCAGCAGGACTTGGCACACTGCCCACAGTACTGCCAAAAGTACCAATTGGTCTTATAATTCAAATTTTCTGAGAAACTGATTTTTGAATTTGAATTGCCAGGCTACATTACCAACATATGTGTAGGTCAGTTTCTTGTGTATATTATGAAATATAATGTTTTATATTTGCTGTCTTTCGTTGTACTTTTTGATCCGTCATGTATTCAGAGCATCTGGTCATGATGACAAAATTGCTTTTATGTCTTCAGACCCTTGAGAATCCACGCAGATGCTGTCTTTCACACTTACACACACACACTTAAACACACACAAACACACACATACAAGCATGTAATACAAAGCCTTGCACCCCTCCCCCATGGGCAAAAACATCTACACACACATTCACACACTTACACATGAATCATCCTCTCTCACACATTCATAAACACTGTAGACTCCCTGGAGAGATGGGATTCTAAAAGTATGTGGGGGGGTGGGGGGTGGGGGGGGGTACATACATATATAACACACACACACACACACAAATACAGTGTGGCACTCATATGTGTCTCTCACAACCACACACACACACCAGCACACATACACCACCTACACACAGGTTGGCCTTTTAAAGGAATTGTGATTCATAATGGGAAAGAAGACGTACAGTGCAGACTTCTTTGTTTTTGCTTTTTTTTATCAAACTTAATTTTTTTTTAACAAACACATTTTAATATCAGACAAAGATAACCTGAGTAAATATATATATATATATATATATATATATAAAAGTGACTAGCCCATTCCAAATCTCTTATTTGGGTTGTTTAAATTGGTTGTGTGATTTGGGTCATTGTCCTGCTGCAGAACCCAAGTACTCCTGAACTTGAGGTCACAAACTGATGCCTGGATATTCTCCTTCAGGATTTTGTGGTAAACAGCAAAATTAAAGCAAGTTGTCCAAGCAGGTCCTGAAGCAGCAAAGCATCCTCAGATCAACATCACACTACCACCACCATGCTTTACGTTTAATATGATGTTCTATTTATGAAATGATGCGTTAGTTTAACGACAAATGTAAAAGGGACACACACCTTCCAATAAGTCCTACTATTGTCATGTTTGACCTCACGGATGAGTTGTCCATGCCCTTTTGAAGTAATTTTAGGAGGTCGGTCATTATTTTCATTAGCTTTCTCTTTTGTCCACGTCCAGAGAGGTTAGGTAAAGTGCCATTGGTTGTAAACTTCATGATTATACTATGCTTTGCTGGACAAAGAAAGTTGAAGACCACTACTTTGATTCTCAAGTTCCCAGATAGTTTCATTCTCCTTTTTCTGTTCTGGGAGAAAAATGTAATTTTCTTGTAACAAAAATGTATAGTTTCCAACACTTTTGGTCATGATTGTATATGCACCTGCTTATTTCTCTAATGAATTCACACACATGCACATACACACACATACATACACACAGACACACACACACACACTGTGTGTGTGGAGGAGGGTGGGATGGGCTTTGATGTGCGGCGAGAAGGTTTCCCTGAGCTGCCTCTCAGGAAGTGGAAATGGCAGGGCAGGTCCAGTGTGGCTCTACCCACCTGCTTTCATCCACAAACACCAGCTGACATTTACAGCAGCTAGCCCGCCCCATACCCCCCCTGCACATACACACACACACAAACGCACACACACACATAGATACACACACACACACACACACTCCAGCCTGTATTTTTCCGCGGCTCTGATAATGTGCATTCTTTCTCAGAGTGTGTGATTTCAGAATTGTGTGTGTGTGTCCTTACAGAAGGGGCATAGCTTCAAGAACCCAGACAGATGGATCAGAACCAAGGGAACCAGGGCCAGATTTACCAGAGTTACTAAATATAAACGTTCTTAAATAGACACCAAACGTCTGGTCAATGCTAAGAACCACTGTGACGTTTTACTAGAAGCGCCTAAACTCTTTGACTTACTTTTACCTTGAATCATTAGGCACAGGATCTGTTATAGTTAGCATTAGCATAGCTAGGATTAGCGTCCTTCAATTGTGCCACAGTTCCCCCCAAAAGTATTGGAACAGTGAGGCCAATTTCATTGTTTCAACTGTAGACTGAAAACATTTAAATTAGACATTAAAAGATGAATATCATACAAAAGATCAACATTTCAGCTTTTATTTCCAAAGATGACACATTCTGTCTGAACCCACCCATTTTTCTTATGAGCAAAAGTATTGGAATGCGTGTGTGACTATCCGGTGTGCCCTGATACATTGATTATTCAAACAATAAATAGTGCTTAAAGTGTGCATTCAGTTTTGGATACAACGACGGAGGCTAGCATTAAACTAACATGGAACGATGCATCGTTAAACTAACTAACATATGAAGTACGACAATTTCCCTAATACCATCGTACTTTGTTCGTACCATCGTAGTCTGAACTATGCTGGTTTGAAGCACCGTAGTTCGAACTATGATGTTTCTGAACGCGTTCGGACTGATTTCCACAGCGGGAAACGGGGGAAAAAAATATAGCACAATCACCATTAATATGTATAAAATCAACAAATTCAATATTGGGAACAAATAGACTATTTGCCATAGCAACCAGGCAACTTAACGACAGTGTTTGCGAATGCTTGGAGGAACTATGGTTTTTGGAAACACCTAATTATATTAATAAAAATTAAAGCAAGAAAAGAAGGATCAGTGTAAGGTTTGTCTTTTACATTTAATTTTCTAACTGTTTGAGGATAAATATGAAAATGGATTTTCTTTTCTTTTCTTTTATTTGATTTGATACTCGATGATTACTCTTTTTAATTGAGTAGAGTAAATAATAAATGCATTTTCATCCATTTTTCTAATTTTCTATACATTTTTTATTATTTCTCCTCTTCAAATCGTTATATTAGGAAAAATCGTATATATTTATTAGATTTTTTACGTTCGTTCCAAATTTCGTGTTTAAAAAAATAATTTAAGTTTTTACAATGTTAAATTAACAGAATGAAATAATTAATTAGATAATATTGTATGCAGAAATGAAGTAAAGTTTACTAAAAGAAAGGATTGACTGAAGTTCAGTGCAATTATTTACTCTATGTAACATTTAAGTCTTGAAACTGAGTTATGGCACCCTCTTATGGACCTCCTGGTCCTCTTTTTTCCCTTTTATATCATCTAGGGAAAAACACATAGATAGATAGATAGATGGATAGATGGATAGATGGATGGATGGATACTTGATTAATCCCAAGGGGAAATGTTGGAGTCTCGATTCTGATACTTCAGCTCACAGACGCATTGTGCTGATCGACATCACCCTAGGAGTGATGAGGGGAGAGAGTGCCATCTACTGTACCCACCCAGAAAGAGAAAGCAAGATCAATTGTGCTCTCTCATGGCTCCGGCTGCTGATGGCAAGCTGCATGAGCTGGATTCGAACCAGCGATCTTCTAATCATAGTGGCAGTGCTTTAGTCTGCTGGACCAGCCGGAGCCCCTGATATTACCTGATATTACATTTTTTTTACAGCTAAACCCATCAGATAACCCACAATACATCTATAAACTATTGTAAAACCCAAGTATTTTAGAACCCAAGTATGTAAGAACATTACAGAACACATTAAATCTGTGATTAACAGAAGCCCCAAAGCATGCAATAAACCGACACAAGTCAACAGCGCTCATCTACCCCACCCACGCAGTGTTTCCCCCAACGCTCAGTTCCAAGTGTCCTCCTCTCAGACCACTCAGCACCAGACAGCACCCGCCGGCCCCGTTACGAGCGTGTCAAATCCTTCCATACAATCCCATCATGCACTGCATGCCTCTTCCACTGACGCCCAAACTGCTCCTGTGTACCATTAAATATGTTTTTTATTATTATAGATTCATTTTTATAGACTGTTACATGGATCTATAAAACACAACCCAGTGCTGAAATACACTCAGTCACACAAGTCAACAGCGGGTAATTACTGCTTAACAGGGACTTACTGTTCTCATCTCTCTCTTTCTCCCTGGTGAAAAACAATACATACTTAACTGTACTTAAAACATACTGAGAAAACAGATTTATGCACTTACTTAAAATATATTAAGTATATTAAGTACATTAATATTATGCTTTCATCAAATGGTTAAAATTAAACTTTTATCATACTTTTTAAAAAGTACAATATATTGTAAATAAAAAAAATAGACTACTATGAATTACACTTTTTCACTTTTGTTTAATGTAATTCAGTATACGTCTAAATTACTTATTTACAAATATGCTTTTGTACATTTTTAGCAAAGTGTTTTTAAAACAGCTGTTACAGTAGTTCACTTAAAGTACAATGTATCATATACATTTTTAGAAAATTAAATTACTACTACTAATTTATTAAATGTAAAGTAAATTTGTAACACGCTAAAACATTTCATGTCCTGTCAATAGAAATTGAAAAGTATTTTTAGCTTCTCTTTTTTTCTTTTTATATTCATTTTATGTCACTTCAAACATGCCCAGATATGGTAATACAAACCATTATTTATTATCCTGGAGGGTAAAGACTAGCCCATGCCTCCTCCTCCTCCATCATTGCTGAGTAGCATCACAGTGCACTCGGAGGAAAGTGCAGCGACTTGGTTAAGATACATCAGCTCACAGATGCCTTGTGCTGATCGACATCACCCTAGGAGTGATGAGAGAAAAGAAAGAGCACCATCTACTGTACCCACCCACAAAGAGCAAGGCCAGTTGTGCTCTTTCAGGGCTCCGGCAGCTGATGGCAAGCTGCATGACCAGGATTCAAACCAGTGACCATCCGGATCCCTTTATATTACCCTGTTAATATAAGTAGAAACTGTAATTTCTGTGGATATAACACTTCTTTTATAGTTAAACCCATTACGATTCAGTGCTTGGGCAGTTTCACCATGTCTAAACCTCAGACGGCGCTCTGTATCCTAAAATCAGACAGGAACGGTGCCCGCTGTGATCGGTGTTCTGTCCAGTTGTGCTGCCTTGTCAAACTGTGCTTCCCTAGTGTGTATTTAAGGTCTCAGTAAAACGCGAAATCAACCGGAGATCCGATTTAAACCTACAGTTACTTACACAAGACAGCTAATGTGAACCAGCTGTGTAAAGAGAGCTGTAGGCTCCTCCTTAGCTATAGCTCCTTCTGCTGCAGCCTGGGTTCAGTGCTGCCTGTGGGCGGTCCCAAGCCAAGGTGGGCGGGGCCATGAACTCACTTGTTGACGTAGACTTCAGAGCCTTTCCTGATCGACTCGTTTTTTCTGAGGCTTTTCTTTTCTTAGCTACTGCAGACAAGGGAGGCTGAAGAACAGTTTCATGTGCAGCATCCATATACCTTTAATTTACTTATTTTTTCCTACATTGTAAATAAATACTGAAGTGATCCAGACTATGAAGGAACACATAAGGAATCATTTAGTAACTTAAAAGTGTTAAACAAACTAAAATACTCTGTGAAGAAGCATTAAGGTGCTCTAATCTGGGGAGCTATTAACTTGGGCTGATTAACTTACAGAGGTAACTCTTGCTCTTCCTTTCCGTGGGCAGTCCTGATGAGTGCCAGTTTCATCGTATCTATTTTTATTGGTCTTTTGGGACAGCACTTGAGGACACTTTCAAAGTTCTTGATATTTTTCTTTTTTTTGGAGGGACAGCAGTGTTTGAGGTTCTTCTCCACTGACTGTATTTATACTGTTCCTGGATCAGCGGCTATAAGGGGGACCGTCAGAATAAATATAAGCTGATTTATGAAGACAGAGTGTTGTTTTTTTCAGTGAGTCTCGTCCACTGGAAGTTATTAGAAAGTTGACAGTGATCACTGAGAAGCCATCAGCAGTAATGACCAGGCTGAGATACGTCTGCAGTCAATCAGGGGGATATCTGGGGGATTATTTACTGTTATTGCCGGTGTTTCTTTACAGGGGTTGTTTACTCTTAAGACATGCCAGTTAATGCTGGCGGAAACAAGAAACCTGACGTCACTGTATGATGATTATTTCCCTCTTATAACTCATTATAAACTTTTAATCAATTTCACATTTGTGTTTAATTAGATCGGAAGATGTTGTGTTTTAATTAGAGTCTGATGTCGTTATTGTTGTATGTCTTTTTGCGGAAAGTTTTTTTATGTCAAAGAAAACACAGCTGGTCTCATCACTATAATTAACACACTTATTTTTACACACACAGTAAAATAAGCAATTATTTTAACATATTTTATAAGATTTATTAACATATTTTATAAGAACAATTTTAACATATTTTATAAGATTTAAAATCTGAAAAATCAAGTTCTGCAATGCACAATGACATACCAGAGTTCAAAAGAGGACAAATTGTTGGTGCACGTCTTGCTGGCGCATCTGTGACCAAGACAGCAAGTCTTTGTGATGCATCAAGAGCCACGGTATCCAGGGTAATGTCAGCATATCACCAAGAAGAACCAACCACATCCAACAGGATTAACTGTGGACGCTGTAAGAGGAAGCTGTCTGAAAGGGATTCAGTGTGCACCTCAACTCTCCTGTTTCCACCAGAACTGTCAGTCAGGACAATAAATTATTGTGTGGTTTATTTGAACTGAATTACTGCAAAAAAGTAAGTTTCTGCAAGTACACCCCTTATCACTGTCAGGTTCTCACAGGTGTGTTTGTGGTTTATTTTGTTGTCTATTTAGATGAATGTGTGTGAGGTCACACTGATGTCCGGTTTAATTCTCTCCTCAGTTTGAGCAGCTGGCGTTCCTGTGGATGGAGAGACAGAAGTCTGGTGGAAACTACAGCCGCTACAGAGCGCAGACGGAGAAGCACGTGGTGCTGTGTGTGAGCTGCCTGAAGATAGACCTGCTCATGGACTTCCTCAACGAGTTCTTCGCCCACCCCAGACTTCAGGTGTGTGAGGGTTTTCTGTGTGGGTGTGTGCATGTGCATGCCCTACATTGGGGCTATGTACTGGCAAGAACGTGGTAAAATATGTATGATAATAAATAAATACATTTATTTCCCCTCAAACATACAATCAAATATATATATATATATATATATATATATATATATATATATATATATATATATATATATATTAGTATTTTAATTGACACCACTTTCTTTCACTTTTTTCACCATTTCTTACATTTATTCTTTTATTTACATTTAAATATTCACTATAAAAACTTGCGTCTTAAGAAGAACAAGTGTTATTAATCGCAGTTAACCATAATACAAAATATTGTTGTGATTTAAACAGATTATTTTTTTTGTTATTTTATTGTGTTGCTCTAATATTGTGATATTGTCATAAAAAACACCATCATATGTATAAAAATAAAAAATAAAAAATGTTGGATTCGAAAAGCGAAAGAACCGCACTGCCCCTAGTGGTTGTAGTTTAAACAGCACAAAAAGAACCACTGACACAAATCTTTTTAAAATTTAAAAATGTACTTTTTTATCTATACTATAATTTTGAGAATTGATGCAATATTAACTTAATTTTGTGGAGCCCCACAGGGTTACATTTTAGGGCCTGTAAAATTCTGGTGTGAATTCTGACAGTAAACTGAGTTTAAAGGGTTTAAACAGTACATTTCAGAGCAAATCAGAGCATTATATCATCAAAAATGTCATATCCTCTGTACATTCTAATCTCTTTTACTCTGCCATACTTTGACGTACTTCGGCATGCGTGCTGCTTAACTGCTCTGAGGGCAGATTTTAACGAGTGTCTGAATTTTAATGAATTCTCTGGACGTATCGCCGGAAAGACGTTGGGTTTGATAGGATTCTTCGGATGTCATTAAATATTAAGATATTTAAAATGTGTCCAGAATAAAGAATGGCATGATGATGATTGAAGGAGCTGTAGAGCAAGTAATACCAAATAAATTATTAAAATGAATATCTGGAATTCTTGTATTTAAAAAAAAAGGTAATGAAATCTTGAGTCAGGTAAGTTTACCCAATGTATATTGTATATAATTATAATTTACAGTTTATTTTTACAGTATTATTGTTATTTGTCATATTATACTATAGTATAGTTGTTCCTAAAGTATAGTAGAATAAATCATACTCTAAGCAAAAATGGTGTATATATATATATATATATATATATATATGCAAAAACAGGTGCATCTTAAAAGAACATCATTGAAAAGTTACTTTATTTCAGTAATTCAGTTCAAAATGTGAAACTCATATATTATATAGATGTATTAAACACAGAGTGATCTATTTTAAATGTTTATTTATTTTATTGTTAAAAAATGTATGGCTTACAGCCAATAAAAAAAAAAAGTCAGTATCTTTTTAGAAAATTAAAATTTAGTACACAGTGTGGGCAGTGTGCCAAGTCCTGCTGGAAAATGAAATCTGCATCACAATTCCATCTCCAAACCAGCACTGATTGGTGGAAACTTCACACTAGACCTCAAGCAGTTTGGACTGTGTGTCTCTCCACTCTTCCTCCAGACTCTGCTCCCATCATTTATTTAAATAAAATGTAAAAAAATTATTGATGATCAGTGATGGTTTGTTTGGAGAGACATGTCATCTGCTGGTGTTCGATCCACTGTGTTTTATTATCAAGTCTAAAGTCAGTGCAGTTTTGTTTTCCCACAAAATCTTACAGCACTTCATTGTTCTTCCCTCTGCTACTGACAACTTTTATGGAGATGTGGATTTCATTTTCCAGCAGGACTTGGCACAATGCCCACACTGCCAAAAGTATCAATTGGTCTTAATTATATAATATTCAAATTTTCTGAGACATTGATTTTTTTTTTTTTTTTATTGGCTGTAATCCATAAAATCATCAACGATAAAAGAAATAAATGCTTAAAATATATTATTCTGTGTTTAATACATCTATATACTATATGAGTTTCGCATTTTGAACTGAATTACTGAAATAAAGTAACTTTTCAATGATATTCAACTTTTTTTTAGATGCACTAGTATATGATTCCAAACTGTTGAACAGTAAAGTGTGTGTGTGTGGTGTGTGTGCACTGAGTGTGTGTGTGTGCGTGTGTAGATTTCAGCTCATTAGGGATCAGGGCTGATCCTCAGCAGGAGCTTCAGGCAGCTGCAGTTCAGGCAGAGGGATTACAGCAGTTTTACAGTAAATCGCCAGTTCTGTTCCAGAGCCAGCGCAGCCCACTCAGCCACATTACACCCATAACACACACACACACACACACCTGTTGGTGAACCGGCTGTACGTTCACGTTGGACATAAAGGTAAACATTTGTGACACGTCTGTGGTTTAGGTCTGTTTGCCTCGACACCTCCTGGAGTATCAAATGACATGCAACGACACACAACTTGACACACACACACACACACACACACACTTGAAGTGCAAATGGAAAAGCGAGTCATGCGCATGATGTGGGAGCTGTTCGGATGCAGCCGGAGACGGAACAGATTGTTGTCATAGTGATGTAGCCGTCAAGTTCCCTTCATATGCAGTGCAGTTTTTCCAGACGTTTCTCCAGGAATTAAGGACACCAGGCGCAGATGTGTGGCTCTGTGTCCCATTTCTGGCAGCTAGATTATATTCAATTTATTTGATAAAGTGTCTAAATAAAATTGGCACATTAATTGTCATGTGTAAACAATTGGACAACCTCCCAGTTGTAAAAATAGCAGAACTAAATTGACTCATTTCGTCCCTGCTAAACAAAAGAAAAAAAAAAAAAGCTTGGCTAGTTCGATTCTTCATGACTTCAGTGGTGTTATTTGATGTTGAACTGTTAGATTTTCTTATTTTAGTCTAAATCTAATCTGATCTGATCTATAAACAAGCAACTAGGCGAATTTTTTCCCATCTTATTACTTCAAATCCCTACAATAATCTAATTAATCTATAATACACTTGAGGTTCGTGCTATAACGTGTAATATTGGCACTGCCTAGTGTTGTAGATCAGCACAGCAGTGCCAATATTACAGCTTATAGCACAAACCTCGAGTGTATTATTGTGATTATACCACAGTTCAATTATCACTGTTTATTAAAAGATTTTAAAGAGTTAAAGAGAACGAGAAAATACGATCTGTTTGACTATTTTAACTCCACGAGTTATAGTAGTTCTATTGCTGCTCTGTTTGTTTGTAGCAGCACTGTTTGGCTTGTAAGCGCTGCATCGTTGCTAGGTTACCTGTATGTGGCGGAGTAATACATGGAGAGCTTTGGTTACAGTGCATTACCTGTTGTTAACGGCACTCACAGAGCGCCTCTCAGCCAATCACATTGCAGGTTCGGAAATGACTGTGGTATAATTGGAAATTAAACATGATTGACATTAATGCTTTAGTTTTGCACTTAATAAACTTTCACACAGGAGATTTATCTTCCTTTTGTATTGTTCTATTGCTTAGCTTACTTTTACTTAGTATTTCTATTGTAGTTCTCATATGTTATCATATGTTATCATATGCTCATGACATGTTCTGAACTCATACATGGACATTTAAGAGGAAATGTGGAAGTCAAGACAAGCAGCTTAGAATCTGAAAATTATTCATTTATGATTTAAAGTATAGATAGGGAAGATTATAAAGAAATAGCTATCAAAGTAGTGCAATTGTAGAGTTTCCAGAGTGTGAAATAAGATTAAGTAATGGCTGTTAAGGGGAACTGTGGAAGTCAAGACCAGATCTTTAAGACTAAAAAACTGCATGAAAAAAAAATATATATTTTAAAAAAATTCACAAAAATAAAAATTTCGATGACATACTGGGGCATGTTCTGTAAAACAGTCCATCAGGACTGCTTGCTGGACTGTGACTCTCCCACCCAGGGGTTCGGTGGGCGACGCTGAAGTGGAAGAGCGATTTCAGCTCTCATTAAATGGACTGCTACCTGCTCCGCCAGGCGTCTCTGAAATACAGCTGTGTGCGGCTGACAGAGAGCTGTCAAAACCGCTCTAAAGACAGCTAATGAATGTTTGAATCCTTTCAGTAAATGCGATGCAGGCAGTGATTAGCTTTGCTCTGTGTGGTGCTAGCGTGGCGTGTCATCTTCAGAAATAACTGCAAAACAGGAGCTGATGAAAAGACTGATTAATAAACATGTTATTTTATTTTGTGGGAAAATGCCAGAAACTAATGTGGCGTTTAGAATTTTTTAATGTAGAAATTTTAGAAATGCAAATAACTTCTGGAAAAGGGTCGAGAAAAAATAATTTCAATAAATATATTAGAAAAAAAGCTCAATAGCTCCACAAAAAAATTAAAAGCATGTCATTTATGATTTTCATTCAGACATTTTGCTAAATTTACTTATGTACCTTAACTCAGACTGTGTGTAATTGTATTGTGAGCAGGACTACTACGTGGTGATCCTGTGTCCGACGGAGATAGACGTCCAGGTGCGGAGGGTCCTGCACATCCCGCTGTGGGCTCAGAGGGTCATCTACCTGCAGGGGTCCGCCCTGAAAGACCAGGACCTGATGAGGGCCAAGTAAGTTATGAACCACAGTTTAATTACACTGGAAATCCAAAAACATGTTTTCCAGGATAGATTTTACTCCCTAACCTATAATCAGACTTACAGGGAGTGGACAAAGAAACTGAAACACCTGTCGTCATTTTAGTGTGGCTAAATTGGAGCAGCCTGGTGTCCAATCTTCATTAATTGCACATTATTGCACCAGTAAGAGCGTGAGAGACTGTGAAGGTTCAGTTAGCAGGGTAAGAGCACAGTTCTGCTCTAAATATTGCAATGCACACAACATTATGGGTGACAAACCAGAGTTCAAAAGAGGACAAATTGTTGGTGCACAGCTTGCTGGTGCATCTGTGACCAAGACAGCAAGTCTTTGTGATGCAACAAGAGCCACAGTATCATCAGGGTAATGTCAGCATACCACCAAGAAGGACCAACCACATCCAACAGGATTAACTGTGGACGCTGTAAGAGGAAGCTGTCTGAAAGTGATGTTCGGGTGCTAACCCAGATTGTATCCAAAAACAAAAAAACATGGCTGATCAAATCACGGCAGAATTCAATGTGCACCTCAACTCTCCTGTTCCCACCTGAACTGTCTGTCACCACAATAAATGATTGTGCTCTAAAACCAGGTGTTTCAGTTTCATTGTCCAACCCCTGTATACTCAGCTGGGGACAGTGTTCAGCTAGATTAGAGAAGATTAGAAAAGACAATAAAATAAAATAATCAGTACTACTTTTTAAAACAAGGCACCTTTATTTATAAGTTTATTAGTGGTTAATAATTAGGTTGTTAATACTTTATAAACAATTTATAAGTAGGTGCAACACATACAACTCATCCTACTTTGTTTTTTTTTCATCAGCCAGCCATAATATATCTAATAAAGTAAAATAGAGTCAATTTATTTATTTAATGTAATTTTATGTTAATATACAGCATCTTATGATTATTGGATAGATGATTAATCTGGCTAGTTAAATAAGATTAATTTGATCTTATTCTATCTCAAAACTCATTCCTGTTATCTAAATTAATTCTTAGATCGATTAGCATAGCCACCATTTAGTCATTATTTTTTGTTTTAATTCTGATTCTATGCTAAAAACTCATTCCTGTTACTTTAATTTCTGTTACTCAATGCATGAAGAGTAACAGGATTGAGTTTCAGTAACAGGAGTGATTTTTTTTGTCGTAAATATTAATTATTTAAACATGCAGTCAACCATTTCTTTAAAATAAAGATTTTCATGAGAGAAAATCAAAGGAATTAGTGGACTTGCTTTTAAACTTTTTTTTAAATGTTACATGACTTTTGTAATCACCTTCTGCTTAGAAACCTTGTAAAAAAAAAAAAAAAAGAAAAAGAAAAAGTAAAGCTGCCTGAGATTGACCAGTACATGTTTTGAAAAAGTTAAATATATGTGTTATAAGATTTAGAGTTGAAAAAATATTTAAAAAAATAGTACAATTAATTTGAAAGTGTTACAATAAGCAAATGGCACTCATAAAGGATTTCTAACCTAATTAATACCATTAACCCTCCTGTTACGATACGGGTTAAAATTGACCTGTTTAAAAGTTTGAAGATCTAGGAAAAATAGTTAAAAGTATTTTTTTTTTTGTATAAAACTTCTTCAGCTTGCCTTAATTAGTGTAAACAACATATCATATAACCCCCTGCAATAAACAAAAAATAAAACAAAAATTAATGTTATGCTTTAATGTATTATGTAAAGCTGTTATGTCTAATATGTTGGTCTTTCTAAAGTAGTGAAATAAAAAAAAAAAGTTTAAACATCTTTTCTTTTTCTTTTTTTTTTTTTGAAAAACGAGTGAATTATCCTGATTGAACCTGATTGAATTAGCATAGAATAATACTTATAAGAATTTTATTATCATTAGAATCATTAGAATTACAATTGAATTATTATTTTGGATCATTTTTATTTTGGTTATTAATTGGATAATTAAATATGCACCAGGTCAAATTGACCCAGGTACACCACTGCTGTTCCTGACTTATGAACATAACAGGAGGGTTAATAAACTCCTTATTAAAAGAGCATTTTTTTTTAAGTGGTACCCAAAATTCATGTTTGTTTCTACAAAATATGATAGTATGATTTCTGCAGTGTGGGTCCAGTGCCAGGTTTGATCTTGATCATAATTATATGTGTGTTTTTCTTTTCCTTTTGTCAAGGAAATGATTCGTTGCTGTTTTGGTCGAATGCTAATCGTGCTGCTAGCCTCTAGCTTTTATTCCTGACTATTAATGTTGACATAATGATTCAGCTGTTCCCTTAAGGAGCCTCTGCGCAATATATTGTTTACTTGTTCTTTGATAAGACTTGTTTTAATTACATTTGGTCGGAGGCCTGTAGAGAGAGCCATTACTAATGGCCTGCTGTAATACTGCATCTGTCTGCTCCATTTGGCTAATAGCATCTCCTGCTCTTGCTGCTGGAGCTGTGATGTAAACCATTTCCACTGCTGACCTGATGAAATCTGCTCTCTCTCTCTCTCTCTCTCTCTCTTTCTCTCTCTTTCTCTCTCTCTCTTGTTGCCATCTTCATTTCCTCTTTTTCACACCCATTATGTCTCTTATCTCTCTGTCCTGTTCCTCTCTCGTTTATGTCTTCTGATTGGCTGCAGAATGGACGACGCAGAAGCTTGTTTTATCCTCAGCAACCGGTTTGAAGTGGACCGCCTGGCTGCCGTAGGTTCCTTCAAAAACTCCTTTTCTCTTTCCTTTATACCCCCTTTATCACATGCTTTATCACTTGTGAACTGAGCTTAGTCCTTTATTAGCCAAATAAACCTTTCTGGAGCTAAATTGGTTCTATTAGAACAGTGGTGTAAAAAGTAAAGTACACTAAAAAAAATTAAAAAGTAAAATTTATGTAAAAAAAAAAAGTTTCGCAACTTTCTGCATTCGCTTTTTTTAAGTCAATTTAATTTCCGATAAATTTAAGTAACTTCAACTCAGTTTCAAGACCTAAATGTTACATAGAGTAAATAAGTGAACTGAACTCCAGTCAATCCTTTTGTCACGAGAGACCCAGGCAGGGAGACGAGGAGACGGACGCAAGTGCAGGTAAGGGCGAAACGAATAATTTAATAAATAAATAACAAAGATAAACAAAGAGACAAGAAACAAATAAACACGGAAACATAAAACAGGGAGATATATACAAGGAACTGGGGAATAAACCAAATAACTGAAAATAGATCAACTAATAACCAAAAACCAAAACAAACGAGAGAAACTAAAGAACATAAACTAAACCAACTAGAAATATAAATAATAAACAAACTAAACAGGGCAGGGAAATATATACAAGAAATAAAATAAGAAAAAAAACAGGGAAATAAACTAAATATATATAAGGCAAAAACAGAGAAAAACACAGAGCAAGGAACTAGGGAATGAGGAGAATAAACAAGAGTAACGAGGAGCAACAAAACAACAGAGGAAGGTGCAAAGACCGAAGAAGGACAAGTGACAGAGGAGGGCTATATATAGTAACATGAAACACACTAGAAGTGGAAACACCTGGGGAAGGGGCGGAGCTACAAATGAGACACGTGGTGGAAAACTACTGAGACAGGGGACACAGAGGAGCAGGGGTCACGTGGGAACAACACAACAGGCACAAGAACAGACAAAACAGGGCGAGGACGTGACACCTTTCTTTTATTAAACTTTACTTTATTTATTTTTGCTGAATCAATCCTTTCTTTTAGTACAATAGTGCTGTGCTGAGACAGTGAAATGTGTGTGTTTTAACAAAAATATCTAAATTTCAAGAATTATAATATATTATGTATCAAATTATTTGAGTTATATTGTGTAAATTAAGTAATTGTAATTAGGCAATATTGTATAAATAAAGTAAGTAAAGTTTACTAAAAGAAAGGATTGACTGAAGTTCAGTTCACTTATTTACTCTGTGTAACATTTAAGTTTAAATTTATCTGAAATTAAATTTACTTCAAAAAAGCAAATGCAGGAAGTTGCAAAACTTTTTTTAAAGTAAATTTTACTCATCATTTTTTTCAGTGTGTGTAGTTCTTACAGTGTGTTAACAATAAGTCTGGAAGGATTTTAATCCAGTATGAAATTGCTGTGTGTGCAGTTTTTACAGTGTGTTAATAGTATATGTTGAAGGTTTTTAATCCGGTATGAATTTGCTGTGTGTGTAGTTTTTACAGTGAGGCAGTAATAAGTGTGGACGGGTTTTAATCCAGTATGAATTTGCTGTGTGTGCAGTTTTTACAGTGTGTTAATAGTATATGTTGAAGGTTTTTAATCCGGTATGAATTTGCTGTGTGTGTAGTTTTTACAGTGAAGCAGTAATAAGTGTGGAAGGGTTTTAATCCAGTATGAATTTGCTGTGTGTGTAGTTTTTACAGTGTGTTAATAATAAGTGTGGAAGGGTTTTAATCCGGTATGAATTTGCTGTGTGTGCAGTTTTTACAGTGTGTTAATAGTATATGTTGAAGGATTTTAATCCGGTATGAATTTGCTGTGTATGTAGTTTTTACAGTGAAGCAGTAATAAGTGTGGAAGGGTTTTAATCCGGTATGAATATGCTGTGTGTGCAGTTTTTACAGTGTGTTAATAGTATATGTTGAAGGATTTTAATCCGGTATGAATTTGCTGTGTGTGTAGTTTTTACAGTGAAGCAGTAATAAGTGTGGAAGGGTTTTAATCCGGTATGAATTTGCTGTGTGTTTAGTTTTTACAGTGAAGCAGTAATAAGTGTGGAAGGGTTTTAATCCGGTATGAATATGCTGTGTGTGCAGTTTTTACAGTGTGTTAATAGTATATGTTGAAGGATTTTAATCCGGTATGAATTTGCTGTGTGTGTAGTTTTTACAGTGAAGCAGTAATAAGTGTGGACGGGTTTTAATCCGGTATGAATTTGCTGTGTGTGTAGTTTTTACAGTGAGGCAGTAATAAGTGTGGAAGGGTTTTAATCCGGTATGAATTTGCTGTGTGTGTAGTTTTTACAGTGAGGCAGTAATAAGTGTGGAAGGGTTTTAATCCGGTATGAATTTGCTGTGTGTGTAGTTTTTACAGTGAGGCAGTAATAAGTGTGGAAGGGTTTTAATCCGGTATGAATTTGCTGTGTGAGTAGTTGTTATGGTCTAACAGTAATAACTGTGGAGGGAATGGTCTTCAGTAATGGAGTCAGCCTGGAGCTCATACAGTAATACAGTTAGCAGTCCTGTTCCAGTCTAGCTCTAATGCTAATGGCTAATAAAATCTGCTAATAGGCATGACCATACAGTGGCTCGTAATTGGAAGTGGTGCATCCTGTGCTAATGTGAACACCTGGGCTAACGGCCTAATGGCCAATCAGATAGCTTAGATTACATCACACAACCTACACTGATAAATTAATAAATTAATATAACTCTGATATGATTTTAATAAAGAACCCCAAGTCAGCCCCCAGTCAGCTCTCTCTTTCTCTCTGTCTCGCTGTCTCTCTCTCTTTATATCTCTCTCTGTCTCTCTTTGTATCAGCATCTCTCTCTCTTTGTCTGTCTCTAACTGTCTCTCTCTCTCTCTCTGTCTATCCTGCTGTCTCTCTTTATCTTTGTCTTTGTCTCTTTCTCTGTCTCTCTCTGTTTCTGCCTTTTTTGTCTCTCTCTGTCTCTCTAAATCTCTCTGTCTATCGTCTCACTCTCTCTCTGTCTTTCTTTGTCTATCTCCCTGTCTATCTCTTTCTTACTCTCTTTTTTCTGTCTCTCTCTCTGTCAGTCTTTCTCTGTCTTTCTTTGTTTATCTGTCTCTCTCTCTGTGTTTCTTTGCATCTCTCTGTCGGTCTCTCTCTCTCTGTCTCTCGCTCTCTCTCTCTTTCTCTCTCTCTCTGCCTCAATCTATCTCACTGTCTCTCTCTGTTTATATTTCTCTCTGTCTCTCTCTTGCTGTTTCTCTCTGTTTCTGTCTCTCTTTGTCTCTGCATCTCTCTGTCTATCCTTTTCTCTTACTCTCTCTCTGTCTTTTTCTGTTGATCTCTCTCTGTCGCTCTCCATCTCTCTCTCTTTGTCTGTCTCTCTTACTGTCTCTCTTTCTCTAGCTGTTTCTCTCTGTCTATCTTGCTGTCTCTCTTTATCTTTGTCTTCGTCTCTCTTTCTGTCTCTCTCTGTCTGTGTCTGTCTGCCTTTGTCTATCTCTCTGTCTATCTCTCTCTTACTCTGCTTTTTTCTGTCTCTGTCTTTCTTTGTTTCTCTGTCTCTCTCTCTTTGTTTCTTTGCATCTCTCTGTCTATCTCTCTCTCTCTTTATCTCTCTCTTTCTGTCTCACTCTCTGTCTGTCTCTGTCTTTCTTTGTCTATCTTTCTGTCTATCTCTCTCTTACTCTTCTCTCTCCGTCTCCCTGTTCAGTGGTGTTTTATTGGCATGAATGTACTTATATACACTATTGCCAAAGCAAGCAATAATAAAATTAAATAGACATTATAAAATAATAATACATAAATAAATAAATAAATAAATAATAATAAGATTAAAAGATTGAGTGATCAATAAAATAGTTTGTGAAAAGATATGAAGAAGTGAAAGATATGTAAGACTTATAACATTTATAATTTTAACAATTATAATAGCAATAATAACAGTAGAGTCATTTTTAATGATTAGTGGATGGTCTCACTGAGAGACTCTGTCTCTCTCTCTTTCTCTCTCTCTCTCTCTCTCTCTCTCTGTCTCTCAGGATCATCAGACCATCCTCCGGGCCTGGGCAGTGAAGGACTTTGCCCCGAACTGTCCTCTCTACGTCCAGATCCTCAAACCTGAGAATAAGTTCCACGTGAAGTTTGCAGGTCAGATAAGCCTCCCCTGATACTCCTCACACCCCCTCACACCCACAGTCAGGTGTAAAAAGGAAAATACTGTGTTATTATGTGGGTTGTGTTTGTATGTGTGTAAGTGTGTGTGTGTGTGTGTGGAGGTGTGTGTGGAGGCAGACGCGCTGTGTGTCCTTGAGTTTTCGCACGTCCTCGCTGGGTCTGTTAACACGCTGTCATTCAGCTCTCCTGACTGGAGAGAATCCAGGAATAGACGTTCTGTCTTTCACACAACAAAGGAATACTGAGATTATATATTTCAGCACGGTTATGAAATATATAATTCATCAGCATCAGTCTTTCAGCTTTCAGTTTATGAAGTTTAATGAGAACGGTGTTGATTTAAAGTGTGTTTAATTCAGGTGCAATCTCATTCAATTAAACAATTCAGTCAAGTACGACATGTATAGTATGTGAATTGATCATAATTGTGTAAAAGTTTTGAGGTGTTATCTTGTAAGAGTGCTTGAACACTGGCCATGGTCCTCATGGCAAGGTGACAGGAAGGATCAGAGTTAGAGTGAGGTCTTATAGTGGGTAACAGATGAATTAAATGTGTTGATGGAGATGGGTGGAGTTTGATTGGGTGTGGTTCATTAGAGTGTAAGTGCAATTTTATGTGGCGTGGTCTGACGCAGAGTGGATGTTGTTCGTGGGTTTAATATAATTAATGGGGTGTAGTTTGATAGGGGTTTGGGTTGATTGGGTGGGGTTTGATAGAGAGTATGTTTGATTGGGGTGGATGGTTTTGATTGGGTGGGGATGATAGAGAGTGTGTTTGATTGGGTGCATGGAGTTTTGATTGGGTGGGGTCTAGTTTGATGGGGTGGATGTGGCTTTGATTGGGTGGGGATTGATAGAAGGTGTGTTTGATAGGGTTTTGACTGGGTCGGGTTCGATAGAGAGTGTGTTTGATAGGGGGTTGATTGGGTGGGGATTGTTTTGGTGGGGTGGATGTGGTTTTGAATTGGTGGGGATTGATAAAGAGTGTGTTTGATTGGGGTGGAGGGGGTTTTAATTGGGTTAGGTTTGATAAAGGGTGTGTTTGATTGGGGTGGATGGGGTTTTAATTGGATAAGGTTTGATAGAGAGTGTGTTTGATGGGGTGCTGATTGGGTGGGGTTTGATAGTGAGTGTGTTTGCTTGGGGTGGATGGAGTTTTGATTGGGTGGGGTTTGGTTTGTTAGGGTGGATGTGGAACTCTATTTGATAGAGAGTGTTTTTGATTGGGTGAGGTTTGAAAGAGGGTGTGTTTGATGGGGTGTTGATTGAGTGGGGTTTGATAGAGAGTGTTTTAATTGGGTGGGGTTTGATAGAGGGTGTTTTTGATTGGGTGGGGTTTGATAGAGAGTGTTTTGATTGGGTTAGGTTTGATAGAGTGTGTTTTTGATTGGATAGGGTTTGATAGAGAGTGTTTTTGATTGGGTGGGTTTGATAGAGAGTGTTTTAATTGGGTGGGGTTTGATAGAGAGTGTTTTTGATTGGGTGGGTTTGATAGAGAGTGTTTTAATTGGGTGTGGTTTGATAGAGAGTGTTTTGATTGGGTGGGGTTTGATGGAGAGTGTTTTTGATTGGGTGGGTTTGATAGAGAGTGTTTTAGATTGGGTGGGGTTTGATAGAGAGTGTTTTTGATTGGGTGGGGTTTAATAGAGAATGTTTTTGATTGGGTGGGGTTTAATAGAGAGTGTTTTTGATTGGGTGGGGTTTAATAGAGAGTGTTTTTGATTGGGTGGGTTTGATAGAGAGTGTTTTTGATTGGGTGGGGTTTGATAGAGAGTGTTTTTGATTGGGTGGGGTTTAATAGAGAGTGTTTTTGATTGGGTGGGTTTGATAGAGAGTGTTTTTGATTGGGTGGGGTTTGATAGAGAGTGTTTTTGATTGGGTGGGGCTTGATAAAGAGCGTGTTTGATTGGGTGGGGTTTTGATTGTGTCAGAGTGGGTGGGTGATGGAGGCTGAGCTTCTGGGGTTTAATCTGTACGTTAAGATTTTGCACAGGGACAAAGAAAATACGGCCAATGTATTCATGCCGTGTATGTTCTTGAGAGAGAATGTGTGTGTGTGTGTGTGTGTGTGTGTGTGTGTGTGTGATTTGTGGGTGTGTGATTTGTGTGTGTGCACGCTTGCGTGAGGCTGCATTATTGAAGTGATTACTAGGAAGTGGCATGAAGGGGAATTTCACACTGTTATTAGAGAGATGGAAGTGTGTGTGTATGTGTGTGTGTGTGTGTGTGTGTGTGTGTGTGTGTGTGTGTGTGTGATGGACATTCCCCTTTGCACTCTCAAGATCACATCAAAGCCCTCCTCATTGCCCTCGTTCTCCCTCCATTGGCAATGAGGGTCTGATTTGTTCTTTGTGTATCACCAGCATTTAGACCAGACACAGGCATTTCTACCAGTAGATACATAAACATGTATCTATATATTATAGATACATATATATATTTACAGTTATTATTTTGCGTAGCAGAGGAGAGTATGGAATATAGATGGGGTTTGATAGAATGAGTGTTTGATGTTTTTTTAATTGTGTGGGGTTTGGGTGTAACGTGAAATAAACCAATCAGTGTGTCACTTGCTATTCTCTTTAAAGCTCCACTAGGTAGGATTGAGATTTTGTGCTCGTGGGCTCCCCCTACAGTTGTAGAGTGTAATAAATGTTTCAGGCGGATTTCAGTTTCTCTTTCTCGTTTTCTGGCTTTCACAGACATATTCGGTCTCTTTCCAGCTTCTGCCAGAGTGTCTGTATGTTAGTTTGTAAAGAATGAACCAATAGTCCTTGTAGAACTGTTAGAACTAAAGGTCGGAAAGCAGGTCGCAGTTCTCGCGAGCGTTGGTCGCGGCCGCCTCAGAAAACTTACAGAGTCTGGTTTGAGCTCAGAGGAGCTCCAGCACAGACACGAGAGCACCGCTATTCCTCCTGTTACACCTCAATGCAGCGCTGCAGTGAGTTTCAAGCTGTAATTTGACATCTTTAAAAAGTTTAAAAATCAAGGAAATCCTACCTAGTGCTGCTTTAAGAGTCAGATGTGCTCTGACTTTGGCAGATTGCTATTTTAACAGTGCAGTGCTTCTGCGCTTCTCAGTGGAGGAAACTGACTTGCACATTCACAATGTGAAGGTGCGCGAGCAGCTCATTTACGGGAATAGCAATGTTATTTTGCAACCTTAATTCTAATAAAGTTGGGACGCTGTGTAAAACGTAAATAGAGTAAACAGAGTATGATGATTTGCAAATCCTTTTTTAACCTTAAAAATTAAATTGAATACACTACAAAGGCTAGATCTTTAATATGATGATATGGTTATATGACTTGGAATACAATCTGTATAATTTTAAGCCATGTTTAGAATTTGTTTTTAAAGAGATATGTTTTTGCGTAGCACCACAGACATATAGCTTTTAATAGATTTTGGCAGTTTTGCTTAACATGATATAAGTCCTGACATTCACGCTCTCTGAGAAAAACTCATTATGCGATTATATCACACCGCATGTACCTGATTCAGACATCTAATTATGCAAATCTAATCTAAACACCGAGATGAGTTTGGATGTTTGAGTAACCGCCGCCCGCAGTGTGATTCATCAGAGTGACCGCCCCCCAGGCCCGCTCCCCCACCCCACCCCCCCCCCCCCCCCCCCCCGGGTTAGGAAAGCAGAAGGTGACCCACTTTTAAAATGAACAATATGAGTCAGAAAGAAGTGCAGCCCTGAAGCCAGGTGACCCTTTAGAGCCCATTATAAACAGGTAGGTATGTATTCTATACAGAGCCATATTATATATTTTTCCTGAAGGAATATGTGTCTTAATTCATTATTACGTAATATCTCAACTTTTTTTTTTTTCCCCTTAATACTGATTACCGTAATTTTCGGACAATAAAGCTCACTTAAAATCCTTTAATTTTCCCAAAAATCGACAGTGCACCTTTTAATCTACCAGTCAGGTTGTAAGGAGCTGTTTAGAGGTGAGTATTATCCTCCTGTATCCTGCTGCTAATGCCCTGCTAGCACTGCTGGAGCAGCATTAGCATTAGATAATTGCGCTAAGCACTAGCTCTTTCCCTGACTGCAGCCTGCACGTTTACAATGTTAAAACAAGCTACGTGGAATGAACCGCTAGCTAATATCACTCTGGCTTACCGAAACACTCAGAGTTCCTCAGTGTATCGCTGTTAGGCGGCACTAGCAGCTAACCACGGCTAGCCTTAGTGGAAATTTGCCAATCTAAGCTTACTATAAGTAAACAGAAGCACTTTACTCACAAATAACAGTTTTCAGGGGGGAAACCTTGCCACCCAGATGTGCGAAAACATGGCGACACCCCTGTTCCTTACTAGTGTCACATAATGCGCCTTATAATCCAGTGCGCCTTATGTATGAAATATGATTTCTACCAAATTCTACCAGTCAGGTATTAAGGAGCAGTAAAGCCACTCTTCGCTGAAGTGCAGCGTTATAAGGGTGAGTTTTCAGTGAAAATTCTCCAGTGCTAAGGCTGGAGCAGTATTAGCATTAGCCGCTAACCGCAGCGCAGCGCTTCAGAGGCGAGTATATCGGACTGTAGCCTGCATGTTTACTGTGTTAAAACAAGCTACGTGGAACGAACCGCTAGCTAATATCACTCTGGCTTACCGAAACACTCAGAGTTCCTCAGTGTAGCGCTGTTAGGTGGCATTAGCAGCTAACCGCGGCTAGCCTTAGTGGAAATCTGCTAATCTAAGCTTACTGTAAAGAAACAGAGAAAGGGATGTGCTTCACTCACAAATAAACATTTTCAGGATTTTCAGGAGAGAAATTTTGCCACCCAGTGGCACCATCTGCTGAATTAGAATAAAAACATGGCGACACCTCTGTTCCTTACTATTGTTGTATTACCAATCAGGTATTAAGGAGCAGTAAAGCCACTCTTTGCTGAAGTGCAGCGTTATACAGGAGTTTCAGTAAAGTTTCTCCAGCACTAAGGCTGGGTGCAGCAGTATTAGCATTAAACGCTAACTGCAGCGCTAGCTCTTTCGCCATTCAGAGGCGAGTATATTGGACTGTAGTCTGTGTGTTTGGTGTTTTAAAACAAGCTACGTGGGATGATGAACCGCTAGCTGATAGCGCTGCTAGTGTTACCGTTTTTTCAGTCTTCTGCTATTATGTTGTGTTTACTAGCGCTAACTGTGGCTCTGTGGCTCGCTAGCGTTGCTAACCGTGGCTAGCTAGCGCTGCCATATTAAAAAACAGGCTATTTCACAGCGTAGCTTTTGTTCAAAACTCTCTTTTATTACTAAATAACCCTGATGATGCCGTTTGAACTTGTCCTCCTCAGTCTGATATTCCCCTAATAATCATCTTTTTTATGTATACAGATCCAGCATCAAACAACAGCCTGAAGAGCCCCAGCCCGTCTTCTGCTCTTTTAGTCGATTTAACACGCTGCGTTTGCTCAGTTTGTCATTATCGACTGAACTGTCCCTGTAGTTCATCACAACACGCTGACTGGCACGACCAGAAATGAAGCGACTCCCGCTTGGATAGACTGAAAGAGGAGAGCGAAACACAGTGATGCTCATGAGACTCTGCTTGTGATTTAGCAGCCTGGCTTGGAAATGGAAACTGTTCCCAACCCTCCACGGAGCCGCTAGAGCTAAGGATAGAAATTTTAGCCCTTTAGACATTTTTTACTGTTAAGAATATTTGCGCTACAGTGACTGTGGAGGCTGTAGAACATCAAAAGTAAAGTTATAATAATAAAGTAATAAACTTAATATCTAGAATTTATTACAAGTATATTTCAAAAACCAAAAAAAACAGATACCAGACGATACACTGTGGTCCCTATTTTGATTTTGATCCCCCAGCTTGATTTACAGCATGATTGCTACAAGGATGCCAATCACCTGAATATCGATTTCACCTGTTACACTTACTATATATACACCCTCACTTCACTCACTCACAATATTGTTGTTTTTTCGACTCTACAAAGCATTCCTCCATTGCCTGTGTTAGCTCTCTCGTGCCCAAACTTTATTTAATAAATTCCTTTAATCGCATCTGCATGTGTCTGAGTCCTGTCCAGCCGTGACAGATTCTTTTGTTTACTTTCAAATATCCATTGCAAAAATATTAATTGGGTCATTGTTACATAATATCTCAACTTTTGTTTTCCCCTTTTTTTTTTAATACTGATTACCGTATTGTTGGAACTAACTGTGGTATAATTAAGCAATAATACACGAGAGGGAGCGCTATAATGTGTAATATTGGCACTGCTGTGCTGCAGTCATAGGCACGAGGCCGCAAACCGAGTACCGTACAGCAGCACAGCAGTGCCAATCGCTTTTTATTGAAAGATTTTGAGTGAAAAGGACGAGAAAAATATGATCTGTTTGGTTATAAACACTCCGCGAGTTAAAATAGTTCCATTGCTGCTCTGTTTGTAGCTGCGCTGTTTGGCTTGTAAGCGCTGCATTGTTACTAGGTTACCTGTATGTGGCGGAGTGATCCATCTAATTACTGATTAATACAACTGGTGATTAGTGTTCTCCTCCAAGGGTGTTCAGTTGTGTAATAATGTGGCTTTAGCAACAGTTCCAAAAGATACGGTGGAGCTTTATGTGATTCAGAGGAAGAATAGTGTATATTAGCCTTCATTTTCACAGCACTGCTGGTGTTAAGCAATAGTGTGACTCTTAGCTAGTGGGAAGAAATTGGGTGAAAATAAAAACTAAATTTTTGTTCCATATAAGAACCTTGTCTAAATCAGCCAGGCAGGACTTGCTGCTACATTTCTTTGCTTGTGTTGGCATGTAGCCCGTTAGACTCCCCTCAGTTCAGTTCCAGACTGAAACTGTGCCAAATTAAGACATGCTGGGTGACAGCTGGAACATGTTAGCAGCACTTTAGGCATGCAGATTTTTCATGTATAATATATTGGAATGTGGAAACTTGCATGTCTTGCATGTATTTCATGGACGTTCCTGATTGCTGTTCCTGTTTTGATAAGTGTCAGAAAGCCTGGCGTGGGATTTCTGTGTGGAACTTTATGAAGACTATAGAACCAAAGTATAAATCAGTAAGTCAGTAGTTACCTGATAAAAGTCTAGTAATATTTGCTTTAACACTCAGCTTGAACTGCTGATCAGTTGATGATCTACAGCAGGGGTTCTGGGCAACTGGTCTCAGCCCTGGATTTACATTTTCTCATGGTCATTAATTCACAATTCACTTTTAAAAAAATGGTTAAAGAGGTGCTGTAAGTGGCTGAGTGGGTGGCATTAATGATTGCCAGCGAAGACCCGACTTGAGCTCTACAAATAGCTTAATCTCTGTGTAATGCCTGCGCCCCTGCGCCAGAGCGTTAGCGATTCTCCCGTGCGCGCGCGCGCGTTGCGTCGTTTCAGATATCCAGTTTGTTGGCTACTTGTGCAGACTGGTGGGGATCTCTGCGCATTAATTGATTCTCCTCTGCTTTTTGTTTTGATGTGTAAATGTGTCTCAACAGAAAGCCGACTCCCTGCACCCCGCCTCTCTCTGGCCCGGTGCGCCGCGTCGCAGCCGTCAATAGCCAGATCAGTTAAAAGCCGGGGAACAACACGCTGATTTAATTAGGGTCGCCAGATGAGGAAAGCCGCTGTAATTACTGTCTGCGGGAAAGCAGCTCACGCACTCCGTTCACCACTTCACGGAGGGCGGACAATAAAAATGAAGAGATGCCTCAGAAAGGCAGAGAGAGAGAGAGAGAGAGAGAGAGAGAGAGAGAAAAAAGAGCTAGAGACTTTGTGGCGCATACCTGGCAGATTCGGGGTCAGTAATTGACCGTCCACTAATGCATCTTTTTTACAGCTTTAGTGTGGCCATTTCTACAGAGTGCTCTATTCTAGTCTATTCTATTCTATTCTATTCTATTCTGTTAAGAAATTGTTGCTTAAAACAGCTGATCAAAGTATGTTAATGTACACTCACATGCCTTTATTTAACCTCCTAAGACCCGAACTCTTAAATGAAATGCATTTTTGATTTATCTTTGCCATTTGGGCTACTAAAAACAAACGAAAAAACAAAAAATTATCTTTTTGCATAATGTAGTTTCTAAGAAAAATTATGTCCACATATGAGGACTTTAGTTTTGTGTTTCGCTAGAACACAATGAAATTGACAATAAAACAATCCTGCTTCCTTTTACATTTTAAATGATTATATATTTGAGCAGCCGTATGTCTTCTGGAGTAAAAGAGATCAGGGCATGTGTCTGTCTGATATAGTTACTGTGTTATAAGACCTGAAAGAGGAACTGAAAACAAAAAGGGAGAAAAAACACCAAACACCAAAACAGCCTAGAATTCAGAAGGTTAACAGGCTCAAAAAAAGGGAAGTAGGAAGGTTAAGAAAAGGTTGATTCTCTCAAACTGGGCTTTATTCAGCTCTCAGTAGTAGGTAATCAGTAGTGGTCTGACCTGGCTGGATACTAACGGTTAAATTACGCTTCAGTCTGGCGTTTTCTGTATTTTCCACCACAGTAACTAGAGAAATACACTAAAACCAGATCCATGATTTAAACATGCCAGTCGGCTGCACTTCAGAAAAATGTGTTACACCAAACACAGTTGCTTTCTTTCGCTTTTCGTCTTTGGCACAGGACCTGTGTTGTTGATGTAGCACGTTTTATTCTAGTGCTACCCACCAATTGACACATTGTAATCATGCAAATTCAAATCACCGCTTGTTTCCGATGTACGAGAGCGATCAAACTGGCATAATGCCGGTCCTTGTTTTAGAGAGAGCTGCTTTTTGAATGCTGTAGGGGTTGGAGTGCAGTGGCGACCGGTGAAAAAGTGCAGTGTTAAGCTGCATTTACAAGGACGGTTTGGTATCCGAGAAAAACAGACTGCTTGCCATTGATTTTTTTTTTTAGGGCGGTCAATATCAAAGCAGAAGTAGTAGCTATAGTCTAGGTTGAGGGTCAATCAACCTACTCCAAATAAAATAGCTAATCCAATAAAAAAAAACTAACAAATTAAAAATAAAATCTAATTTAATCACACTGATGTTGGTTTGTTATTGGCTTGTCCATAGCTTGATTAAATAATGGTGAACCCCAACATTAATTTGAAGCAAAACTATGGATAATTGGCATTTCTTTCCAGGAATTTCCAGGAATTTCATGCTTTGAGCAACCAGTAAACGTATTTTCTGTTTGTTTCTTCAAGGAAATAGATACAGAAGCAAAAAAAAAGTGATAAAAGCATGTGGACTGAGGCAGTAGAGTAATATTACAGGATTTTACACAGACATGACTGCAGCATTTTACAGTTCTGGCATGTATTATCCTTCCCACTTCACCAGAGATACATAGTGTAGTTAGCAGGATGCTAGGTGTGGAGTAGCAACAACAGCAACACTATTCTCTGTTTTAGTAGAGTTTTGTTCAGTAGAGTATTACAGTGATTTTGTAGCTGATATTTTAAGGTCACCTTCTTTTGACGGATCTGTTAAGGTTTGAGATTGGCTGCAGTAAAAAATGATGGACAGCTTGGTCTGTCTGATGATTGGCTTAATAAAAAGTGATTGACAACGAAAGTGAAGTATCTGATTGGCTGCAGTCGAAAATGATTGACACATGCTCCGCCCTTTAGCCACGCCCACTGGGGCTCCGGCCTGCAGCACTACCCTTCTCGCTGTATCACTGGTACCAACAGATAGTTAGTTGATTATTTGGATCAGGTAGGCTGTAATAAACTAATGACCGTAGCAAAATAATAATAAACCCTGCTGGGAAAGCGATCCTCCTGAACAGTAAAACGTGGTATTGACGGGGTGTAAGTCAGCAATGTGCCTTGTGCACAGGGTGTACAATGGGATATTACAACCGTAATATTGAAGCTTGCAATGTTAAATAGTGTTTCAGTGAAGCAGTTGACAGCCCTGCATATCAATACCGCAGCACTTAACATTTTATTGTGTATGTTTAATTGAAAGGCTCTCAGAGAAACAGAATGCAAGCCACGTTCCAATATGTTGGTTGTTTTTCTTTGTTTGTCAGTGTAGCGGATAATGTAATCAAGCTCTACAGCTGAATGATGAATTCCCATTGGTCGCTGTTGAACGGCTCTAATAGAACAGGAACGGTACTGTCAGGCTCCTCTCAATTAAACTGAGTGGAAAGGCCCGAAAAACAGCACTGGAGGGGGTTGGTGTTTTGGTGGTTTGGTGGGGGGGCTGCATCTGATCTGACCCTTTGTGTGTATGTGTATGTATGTGTGTATTTATGTGTTTTCTTGTAGATTTTTTTTTCTTTTTTTTTTTTTTTGAGAAAGAAGCTTTTTTAATACGCTGCTGTACCCTGAGGCGTAGCTTTCTTCTCAGAACCCGAGGAAACCTCCAAGTAAAAAGACCAAACACAACCAAATTGGGCCAAATCGACCAAAAGTACAGAGCTGATGAGTCATGATCGCTTTGCTTTCATGGAAAAAAAACACACCCACCCCCTCCCCCTCAATCCGCTGCGAATTGTTGTGGCTGTTCCTTTTGAAAACATCAAGCAGTGTAGCAGCATCTGTCGTGATTTTACCAGTAATTATAACAGTACATGACCCTCATGCTAATGGACATAATCTCTCATGACACCTAATGACAGGTTATGGCATCTATCTATCATAATGACAGGTTATGTCAGTGTTATGTAGTGGGTTTTAGGGTGTTTTCACACCAGAAGTATTTGGTTCGGTTAAAACGGACTCTGGTTCATTTGTACCCTTAATGCGGTTTGATTGAGCAGGTGTGAAAACAGTAATCGCACTCGGGTGCAGTTTAAAACAACTGGACTGAGACCTGCTAGAGGAGCTAAACCTAACACAGGTAATGAACAAACGATGTCTCTGCTGCTCCATGCTGTTTACACGCTCGGCCTGTGCTGCATTCACTGCTCTCAGCTACTACGTGTGCTGCGCATTCTGTTAAAAAACACTGTTTAAAATAGTTTGTTTAGTGTTAAAACAGCTTCACACCTCAACGATAAACAGAATAAAATAACATTGCTGTTCCCTTAAATGAGCTGCTGGTGTATCTTCAAAGCGTGAACACACAGGTCAGTATCTGTCTCTGCTGAGAAGTACAAAGCGCTGCGCTGTTAAGATACGAATGTGCCAAAGTCAGAGCTCACCCGGCTCTTAAAGGGAATGAGAATTGTCACACTGATTATTATGTTTATTATATGTTATGCCCCAAAAAATACACCCATGCCTTTTGTGCGTTTTGAGCTGCGCAAGGCGTATTTTTTGCATATTTTTTTCGTGATATCAAAGACACAACACTGACACGTCCTAAATCCAACTGCTATATTTGCAATTAACCGGTGCGCAGATCACTAGATCACTAAAATAGACATTTAGACGTTCAGTTTTCACACTGTTTAGAAAATGCATCTGTCATAATGGCATGGTTACACCAGTCTTATGTAGTGGGTTTTAGGGGTGTTTAAACACTTCGATTAAGCAGGTGTGAAAACAGTACCCTCTGCTGAGAAGTACAAAGCACTGTGCTGTTAAGATACGAACGCGCCAAAGTCAGAGCACCTCTGGCTCTTAAAGGGAATGACAGCTGGAACATTGACTATTATGTTTATTTCACGTTGTGCCCCAAAAAACACAACATGAACACACCTTTTGTGGATTTTTACATCTTTTTTTGTACTTTCGTGATTTCAAAGACACACCGACACGCCCTAAATACAGCTGGGCGATGCGTAATTGGACGGTGCACTATAGAAAAATGCTAAAATAGGGCCCTAAGCTTCAGTCTTTGTACTGGTAAGTAAAGATGTCCCAGTAAGTCTGTTCTGTACCTGTCTTTCTGTCTTTCTTTCTGTCTAAACTTGTTCCTTTATCAAGGCATTTCCCGAATCTCCGACCCTGTATCTGTAAAATGCTTTAATCGCTCTCTGTTCTACTGTCAGCACTTCTACAGTCATACGCTTCTCTCTAATGTCAGATGTGTAGGCAAAGCACTTAGACAGGCTGTTTACTTAAAGCCCCGTTTAGAAAAAGTCAAATCTTGACCCACAGCAACAGCGAAATTACAGAGCCATGTCAAATCTGCTTTTCCACTCTGAAGTACTTGTATTCGCGAAATTTCCAGCTGACACACTGGGGAACACCCACCCACCTCCACCATTCCACTGAAATGTCACTTCCGAAGGTGCTTTCGGCAGAAAGCGGAGAACAGGCTTTTGAACCGTGTTATAAAGTACATTTTTGTTGTTACATAATGCATTTTGCTCTTAATTCATGTATTGATTATACATACGCAACCATATTTCATTTAGAGATTCATTAAGAAATATGGATCAGTTTCCCAGACAGCGATTAAGCATATGATCTACAAGTTTACCTAAGGTAGCCCTGGGGGGATGACTACACACTGACAGTGAGCATATGTCAGAAAATGGGGGACACACCCACCCAGTATGCAAATAGATTTTAAAAGAAGCCAATAGAAAAGAAGCTGCCAATGGCAACAGACTAAACTCAGTTATTATAAGTTGGTTCAACTCAAAGATCAACTAAAAAAAAAACAGCAACTTTACAGGAGAGAGATAAAACCTACGTAACTTTCAATGAAAGTCAATGTAAAAAGAAACTTTTTCAGGCCATTTTGGAGAATTTCTATTGGTCTGTTCATCTAGAAATTTTGACAGAGTGTGAGGGACAGTTTGTGTGTTCGAACTGTGTAGTAAACTAAAAATCCACAAAAAATAAAGACACTTGTTTTGTTTTTTTTAAATTGGACAGCGATGATATGCGCCCACAATTCTTAATAGTTGAGGAATGTTTAGAAATATTCAATTTTAAGTCATTTCAAACATCTTATGTATTTATGTGTATCTATGTGTATCTGTGGTTGCTGTGCTGTCTCAAACGGTTGCTATGGTGTTGCCGTGTTGTTGCTGTGTTACCCCATATGGTTTGTTATCTATAAGGGTGTTTCCTGTGTACCTTTATCATTGTTACAGAGGAACATAAACAAAAAAAAATGTGCCATTTCTGAAGCTTCTAGAGAGGCGGAGATTTGCTTTGCACGGGAAAGAGATGTTTTCAATATTTAAATCTAATCTAATCTCAAAACTAATTTTACAGTCTATTGTGTAAATTCTATACCTCAAATTGCACTCGGCTTATTCGTAGTGTTGATTTTACACTTGTTGGTATTACTTTTTTTTATTTTCTTGTTCTCATTTCCAATTTGCATTTTCAATTATGCTGTTTTCTTTCCTCTTTTCATCAGCCGCTCCCGCTCGCTGCAGCTCGTCTTGCTTCTTCTTCTTCTTCTTCTTCTTCTTCTTCTCTTTTTTTTTTGCTCCTCTTGTTACGTAACGTCGCTCGAAGCTCGGCCAAACGCCTTTTAACATAAAATAGTCGTGAGGGTGAAAGGCGGCAGAAGCGGCAGGTACTCAAAGCAATAACTGCTCCACAGATTTCATCAATTTGCGGAGAGTGGTGAATGTTTTGCCTTTGTGAGGAAAGCAGGGAAGCTCAAGGTTGCCGTATTAAAGGCTGGAGCCGCTGCGTTAAATAAAAGACGTCGTGCGGACTATCTGCAGGCTTTGTTTTTTTTTTCTGGTTTGTTAAACGCAATCATATCGACTTGTTTTCATTCTTATTAGCAAAAATGAGCGGCCGTTTAGTTTGGAGCCCTGCTGAGATGCTGCTTTATTAATTAGAGGGTCGTTACCAGTCGTTACCTGTGCTGCGGGCTGTTTGCCTGTATGTTATTTTTGTCAACTGCAAATTGCTCGCTGGAATCAAATAGTAACAGTGTGTACACCAGAGAGAAAAAAAAAGCAGTGTTTAGAAAATGCTATCTTCTCATTTTCTCCATAAACTCTGTGTATCTGTGGCCTGCTGGGCTGTACTTGTGTCTGCGTGTGGAGGGATGCTGCGGAGGGCAGATAGTGAAGAGCAGTGGAGTGAGAAGAAGAAGAGGAAGAGGAGGAGGAGGAGGAGGAAGATGAGGAGGATGGACACGGGGCAGGTCATCTTTGTTCCTTTGGTACAAAAGTGCCTTCTTATTATTATTCCACCTGTTTTTGTCTGGTTAACTTGATATTGCCAACATATTTTTGATTATTTCGTGAATGATATTATACCCTGAAATATCATCAGTACTGTGTGTGTGTATGGAGGAGCTGCTGGATAAACCAGCTACTAGGGATGTGCCAAATTGTATCGAACGTGCAGATTCAAAACCCCCACTCAGGCAGCTTTGCTAAATCGGCCCTGCTCCCTCTGAGTGGGTACAGTAGATGGCGCTCTCTCCCCACATCACTCTTAGGGTGATGTCCGCAGCACAGGGCATCTGTGAGCTGATATATCAGAACCGAGTCGCTGCGCTTTCCTCCAAGCGCGCTGTGATGCTACTCGGCAATGCTACATCAGCATCAGCAGCAGCTCGAAAGTAAGCGGTGGCTGACTTCACATGTATCGGAGGAAGCATGTGTTAATCTTTATCCTCCTGGTGTGTTGGTGCATTACTAGTGATAGGGGGAGCCCTAATAAGTGGGTTGGGTAATTGTCCGTGTAAATGGGGAGAAAATGCGAAAAATGATAAATAAATTGTATCGAACGCAATAATATTGCCAACATTTTTTAATATTGTGAACGATATTATACCCTGAAATATCGTGCCATATTATCCACCCTTAATTATCATATCAGGGTCTTTTTAGCTGTTTTTAGCAAATTTGAGATTTGGTGCACGTGTTGAATTGTGGTTTAAATTGTAATTTAAAAACAGTACTGTCCTTCTTATTATTATTCCATAATAATATAACATTTTTTGTCTCGTTAACTTGGTCCACAAGGAGTTCGGTGCCCAGCAAAATCTGCACACTGAACTCCTTCTCTGTATTGTGAACTGAACTCCTCAGTACTGTGTGTGTGTATGGAGGAGCTGCTGGATAAACCAGCTACTGCTCAAAGCTCACTGCTGTTTGGATACCCCACAAGTTAGCCAGCGCTTCAGTACTTCAGTATGCCAGTATGCAGGGGCGGATTTGAAAGTTCTGGGGCCCCAACGTTTTTCTTTTTCAGGGGCCCTGATCAAATGGATTCTTTTGTATAGCAAAATGCAATATTGAAAAATTGGTGAGCTTTGCCAAGCTGTCTTTGCTGGACTTTCTTTCCTTAATTTTCTCTCTTTTTTTGGGCACCACTGGGATAAGATAATTTTATGGTTGTGCCGAAGCTACCTTAGTCTACCTCGCCTGGCTTAACTTGCATGTACGGTGTCTCTTTGCTGTCAAACAAAAAAGATATAATGCGTTTCATATTTTTTTATTTATTTTTTATTTTTTGCCAACATTTTGGCCAGCATTTTACCACCCCCTGATCCCTGGGGACCCAAGCAATTGCATGGTTTGCATGGTGGTAAAATCTGCCCCTGAAGGTATGTGTGCATGGAGAAGCTATTGGATAAACCAGCAATTATTCCAAAGTATACACATCCCACATGTAAGCCAGTGTTCTGTAAACTCAATGAAATCAATGTAAAAATCCCATTTTACACATTTTACACACAGTTTTTCACATCACAAAAAAGAAAAGCAGGAAAAAGAGGACGTATGGTCACTCTGCCATAATGCGATAATTAAATTTGCAGCAGTTTAAAAAAGCTGGCTCTAATATTAAAAACAATTAATCACCCTCTGTGAGCCCCGTCAGACTGTGATTTTATCATCAGCTGCAGGATCAGCTCCAGAACTGCCTCGTATTTCTGTGTTCTGACCTCGGTTCTCAGGTTCTCAGGTTCTCAGGTTCTGCTTGGTTTGTTTGTGTGTTTTTCTGTTTCTCTGACTCAGATCACGTCGTTTGTGAAGAGGAGTTTAAGTACGCCATGCTGGCCCTCAACTGTGTCTGCCCCGGTACCTCCACCCTGATCACCTTACTGATCCATTCCTCCAGAGGACAGTGAGTAGAAACCCAACACACACACACACACACGTACACACAAACACACACACACAAGCATTTGTTAAACTATGTTTAAACATGGTTTATAAACATGTTATAAACATGGTATTCGGTTTGTTTGGACATTACTAATATTAATAAGAGCATTATTATTTTATTGACAACATCCAGTTTCTGAGGAATTTTGAACATTATGCTTGGGTTTCTGGGCGGCCCACCAGAGTATTGATCAGCGTCCTGAGGCTAGTGTCCTGTATTTAGTGTCCTGTAGACAGCATCCTGTGGCCAGCATCTTATCTTATGGGCAGCATTCTGTAGGATGGTATCCTGTGGGCAGCGTCCTGTGGGCAGCATCCTGTGGGCAGCATTCTGTAGGCAGCATCCTGTGGGCAGTATCCAGTAGAAAGCATCCTGAGGGCAGCATCCTTTGAGCAGCAACCTGTGGGCAGCATCTTGTGACTAACATCCTGTAGGCAGCATCCTGTAGGATAGTATCCTGTGGGCAGCGTCCTGTGGGCAGCATTCTGTAGGCAGCATTCTGTAGGCAGCGTCCTGTAGGATAGTATCCTGTGGGCAGCATCCTGTGGGCAGCATCCTGTAGGCAGCGTTCTGTGGGTAGCATCCTCTAGACAGCATCCTTTGGGAAGCAACCTTTGGGTAGCGTCTTGTGGGCAGCATCCTGTAGCTAGTGTCCTGTAGGCAGCATCGTGTAGCTAGTGTCCTGTAGGCAGCGTCCTTTTGATTTTGGCAATATAGTGAATAAGTTCAAGTTTATACATGAATCCGTATGTTTTACTTTTTTCAGAACAGCACCTTCAGAATCCTTTAAGCAGAGAGGGGGAGCTTTCCAGCCCCTCAACAGGTAAGTAACGTCATGGACTGTTACACACACACACACACACACACACACACAAACACTATGGCCTCATAAACGGTGAGTTTATCTCTGCAGCCACACATTTTCTCCCTGATAGCATATCCGTTTCCTTATGAGCTGGTGGTCATGAACCCTGAAGGGGGCTTTGATGCTAATGTCAGGAAATCAGAGTGTGAATGTTTGTAAAGGTCATCCTCCTGTTTGTCTGCAAATTCTCAGGGAAGGCAGGGCCAACTCGGCCGAACAGTGGCAGCGCACGTATCGCCGCTGCTCGGCCAATGAGGTGCACCACATCCGGCTGGAGGAGAGCAAATTTTTCGGGGAGTACCAGGGAAAGAGTTTCACCTTCGCCTCATTCCATGCACACAAGAAGTGAGTGTCCTCATGCACAAATATAAATATATGCTTTGCTAGATCTGCCCCAGCCAACTGTAAGTGCTAAAGAATACATACTGCACTGTATATATTCTACTTAAAATACCTATAGTCTGAAAAATATGGTATGTGTGTGCTGCAGGTATGGAGTGTGTCTAATTGGCGTGCGGAGGCTGGACACGGCGAATATTCTGCTGAACCCCGGCCCCTGTCACATCATGGGAGCCTCAGACACCTGCTTCTACATCAACATCTCCAAAGAGGAAAACTCCGCCTTCGTCAGGGGCCACCGAGAACCAGCCCGGGGCCCGGGAGGCGACTCACGAGGCGTCCCACAAACCATCTATCATGGACTGACCCGCCTGCCTGTACACAGCATCATCGCGAGCATGGGTCAGTTATCACATCATATTACCTCCAATTAACATCGCTTTAATCCAAATCCAAGACTTTATTATAGGCCTACAGGCCAGTGTTAATTTTAACAGCTTGAAATGCGCACTCTCTCCGCTTTTAGACTCTCTGGCTGTTTTTCTGCGCTAGAAATGCGCACTCTCTCCGCTTTTAGACTCTTTGGCCCGTTTTTCTGCGCTAGAAATGCGCACCCTCTCCGCTTTTAGACTCTTTGGCCCGTTTTTCTGCGCTAGAAATGCGCACTCTCTCCGCTTTTAGACTCTTTGGCCCGTTTTTCTGCGCTAGAAATGTGCACTCTCTCCGCTTTTAGACTCTTTGGCCCGTTTTTCTGCGCTAGAAATGCGCACTGTCTCCGCTTTTAGACTCTTTGACCCGTTTTTCTGCGCTAGAAATGCGCACTCTCTCCGCTTTTAGACTCTTTGACCCGTTTTTCTGCGCTAAAACTTCACTCTCGCCGCTTTTTAGACTCTTTGGCCCGTGTCTGACACCTAGCGTTCAAACTTTGAATCTCACATTATAAAAACCTGCTTAACAGCGGGCAAACTTTCATTCTATTTCTAAAATACCTCGCGGGCCACTCCAAAAAAGGAAACACCTCGTAGTTTGGACACCTCTGCTATAGTGACTTAGAACAACATTGTGGAATTACAGTTAATCACAAAAAATATATATAAATTAAATATTTTTTTTCTGTACTTCTGTTTATTATTAGTTAAATACAACTAGAGGTGACTTTACAACCTAAACATGTAACTCCACATAACATTTACTGTTACTAGAAAAAATGATGTGTGCAATGGCTGAATTGTATATATATATATATATATATATATATATATATATATATATATGTAATTAATAATGATCTATTTTTGTCAAACTGAAAGTACTTCTTGCAGTGGTGTCCTTTTAATAAAAGAATGTAACTTTACCTTTTATTTTATGTTTAAGATTTTTGGCAGCAGTTAATATAAATGTCAGATAACCCAAAATCTTTCAGACATTACCAGAAGTCTTTTTTATTTATTTTTAATTTTTTTGCAGTATTTTTATTGTTGCAATTCATTGCTCTCATCGCTGACCTCGCATGTCAAGCCGGTGTTGTGCCAAAATCTACATCCCGCCAGGAAAAGCACCCCCTCTCGGGAGCACGCACGTCTTCTTAATAAAAGCGAAGATAATTGCTTTAGCTAAGTTTAACTAGAAACGCGCTTTTGAGAGAGGGTGCTTTTCATAGCGGGGGTGCAGATTTCTGGTATTGGGTGGGACACATCACTCCCGTCCTCCTCAGTTTCTACGCCAATGGAAGCCGCCCAAGAGTCCCAGTGCCAAAGCATGTACCCACAGAGAGTCCACGCCCACCTGGAACCCACCAAGCCCAACCATGTGAGCTCCACACATGAGCATGTTGGGCTGAAAATAACATTAGTTCCAAGTCTATAGAACAAAATGTGTCGAATTAAAAAACGCATACACATAAAACATTTTTGATAAGCATGCATTCATTTGGGCATGTCTACACTTAGGCCTGTCACGATAAGAATTTTTTTGGACGATATATCATCCCAGAAATTACTGCGATAATATTTTTGTAATTTTAAGACTATTTAATGACACTGACCTAATAATAACAGAATAGCATAAAAAACAATTATACATATTTTGAAAATTTTATTAATCATTTATTATAATTACTTATACTTTTTAGAAATTATATACTTATTTCTTCACCTACTTTAGTCCACACTGTTTGTATGGAGTCCGTTATTGAAGCATGACTGGCAAAAATAGTGTTCACTGTTATATATGTGAACAAACAAACAAATTAAAACATAAATAGACAATATCACGATTATCAAAAATTATTAAGGATGTTAATTTATTGTCCGATATATCGATATTGCAATTATTGTGACAGGCCTATTCACACTCCTGACTGAGATGAGGAGCAGTGTGTACACACTGACAGAGAAACAGGAGGAAAAATCGTGTTTGTAATGCTTACTTTGCTTGAAAGGTAATAACAGCTCTGCGCTGCTGCACATGAATACGAGGATGAATCTGCGCACATTTAGAGACAAGTGGTTGACAGGATTATAAAGCCATTGTGACTCAATAAACATGATGATAGAGGATTCCACTGGTTCACTATCACCACCTAGTGAACAAAACCTGGAACTGAGTCCTGAGTCCTGAGTCCTGAGTCCTCCTGTCTCTTCTGTAACACTGTTTCAGATTCTGTCAGTGCTGGAATTAATATTATGTACCCCCATATCATCCCCAGCTGGTTAATTGGGCTGTCACAGCTCCAGGTCTCTAACTAACATGCCAGAGAAAACGGTCCTCAGGGCTCTAATATGTCTGAAGAATGGAATAGTTTTTAAATGAGCTTGTTTAGATTCCACATGGTTTAGGGAATAGGCCAAAACTACCCTGCTAAAAATTAAAATTAGGGCTCTAAGGAACAGTTTGGCGAGAAATCTCATTTTCACAGCTTTCCCCCAAAACATCCAAGGCATTTTATAGGGTGAAATGTGATTATTTAGATGTTCCTTTGGGCTGCAACTATAACATAGGGTATTTCACTCATTAACAAAGCAGAAATGGCATGTCTGTGTTTTATTAAATATATACCCCAAACTGATTTGATTCGCTAACTAATGCCGGTAGCAAATATGCATGCTTAAAAAGACATATGTGTCATTTGTACCATGTACAAAATATAGACAAAATATTCAGAATTTGATAACTGGGTCAATATATAAATATTGTGCCTTTTGTGTCCAACATCACTGTAACAAAAACAATACATTTTTCAAAATATACTTTATTACATTATTACAAATATAGATGAGTGTTAATCTTCACTTTTAAATATGTTTTGTACTTTACATAATTTCAAATATTTATTTAGCTATTTAATTATTAAATAATTATAAAAATCCCTTTAATGCCGATTTAAGAACGTAACCTTTAACATCATTAACATTACACTTGTATTTTTTTTAAGGAACTGAAGACACTTGCTGCAATTTCTGCAATCCAAACTGTAACCAAAAAACATAAAACCACGGCTAAAGAAATCACGCAGAATTCAATGTGCACCTTAACTCTCCTGTTTCCACCAGAACTGTCCGTCACCACAATCAATTATTGTGCTCTAAAACCAGGTGTTTTAGTTTCATTGTCCAACCCCTGTTAAAAATAAACCAGCAGACCAAACACCATAAACACACACACAATATATAGGCATTTGATTTATCACCAAACTGTTCCTTCTCATATATCTCACTCTTATATGGGATTCTCTCTCCTCAGGCACGGTGGCTATAGACCTGCACGACTCCAGCGACAGCAGTCCAGAGGGTTCAATGCCACCCAGCGTGGGCGGGGTCACCGGTGGGCGTAGCGGCAGCCGGGCTGAAGTAGGCGTCAGCAACACCCTGTCCCTGCCCCCGGCGGGAGATTCGGCGGAGGAGAGGAGGCACAGCATCGCTCCTGTGCTGGAGCTTGTGGACGGGGCCATCCCGACCTTTGACCTGCTGGGGGACCAGTCTGAGGACGAGGGGGCGGATGAGGGGAAAGAGGAGCAGGAAGAAGGAGGAGATGAACAGAAAGGCCAGTGGTGGGGAGCGCAGTGCGAGTGAGTAGACAACCTCTGCTGACAATTTTTATGGAGATGAGGATTTCATTTTCCAGCAGGACTTGGCACACTGCCCACACTGCCTAAAAAAGTACCAATTGGTCTTAAATAATATAACATTCTAATTTTCTGAAACACTGATTTTAGGGTTTTCATTGGCTGTAAGCCAAAATAATAATAATTATCAACAATAAAATAAATAAAGGCTTAAAATAGATCACTCTTTGTTTAATACATCTATATAATATATGCGTTTCACATTTTGAACTGAATTACTGACATAAAGTAACTTTTCGCTGATATTCTAATGTGTTTATGTATTTTTTTATTTCTGTGTGTGTGTGTGTTTGTGTTTGTACAAGGTGGGTTAAAGGTTATCCACTCAACTCTCCGTACATTGGGAGTTCACCCACCCTGTGCCACCTCCTACAGGAAAAGATGCCTTTTTGCTGCCTCCGCCTTGATAAGGTAAGAGCCCCTTTCCATATTTACTTAAAAGGCTGTGAACAGAGGTAGCAGGGTTACTCAAACCTGGGCCTAACTCTTAATCTTCCACAGGTTAAACTGAAAGTGCTGGAGCAACAACAGACTAAGAAAGAACTTCAGATATGTAGTATCTTTTTGCTGTTTGCTCAAACAAAAAGATGCCTCAAACAAAAGAAAAGAGCTCTCAGAAGACGTTCTACGTTCAAGAGTTGTTGACTTAAAGCATGAAGCTGGAAAGGAAAGGGTTACAAAAGTATCTCTAAAAGCCTTGATGTTCATGTTTATGTGTCCTCGGTAAGACAGACATAAGACAGATCTACAAATGGAGAAAGTTCAGCACTGCTGCTGCTACTCTCTCTAGGGGTGGTAAAGTCCTGTAAAGATGACTGCAAGAGCACAGCACAGAATGATCAATGAGGTGAGGAAGAATCCTACAGTGTCAACTAAAGACCCAAGTTAACCAAGACATTTTCCAGTAAAAACTTAAGACCATCTGTCCACCAACTGAAGCTCAACAGAGGATGGATGCTGCAACAGGACAACGACCCAAAACATAGAAGTAAATCAACAACCGAACTTGGCTTCAACAAAAGAAAATAATATGCCTTCTGTAGAGTCCTGATCTCAACCCAATTGAGATGCTGTGGCATCATGACCTCAAGAGAGCGATCAATTCACACCAGATATCTTAAGAATATTTCGCTGAACTGAAACAGTTTTGTGAAGAGAAGATCAGGGTCCAAAATTCCAAAGTTTGAGGTTTTTGCTGCTAAAGGAGGATCAACCAGTTATCAAATCCAAAGATTCACATACTTTTCCACCCCTCACTGTGAATTTTATCATGTTGTGTTCAATAAAACCATGCAAACTTATTTTTTGTGTGTGTTATTAGTTTAAGCAGACTGTGTTTGTCAATTGCTGTCAATTAAATGAAGATCAGAACACATTTAATGACCAATTTATGCAGAAATACAAGTAATCCCAAAGAGTTCACATACTTTTTCTTGTAACTGTGTCACGGCCTCGCTCTGTTCCCCTGTGTTTTCCCCGTTTCCTAGTGTGTTTCTGCAGTAGTTTTCCGTCACGTGTGTGTAATTTGTAGCTCCGCCCCTCGTTACCTGTCTCCCCAAGTGTTCAGTGTTTTATGTTCCTATTTATAGTACACTTTAGTCCATGTTTATCCGTCGGTCTTTGCACCTTCCTCAGTCTTTTGTCTTGCCACGTTTCTATAGTTTGTTCGCGGTTTTCGTCACGCTCAGTTTATCTCTTGTTTATTTCTAGTTTTTCGTTTATCACGTTTATTCCCTTGTTTATTCCTTGTTTTGTATATATTTACGTATTTATCCTTGTATATATTCCCGAGCCCTGTTTATTCATTTTCTGTTTAGTATAGCTCTTTGTGTTTTCCCCTGTTTGTTTATGTTTATACATTTTCTAGTTCTTTCCCTGTTTGTTTGTTTATATATTTATTTGTTTATTAATAAATTCTTCGGTCTTACCTGCTTTTACGTCCGCCTCCCGTCTGCTCCTTCGTTACAAACTGTGTGTATCGATAAAGCCTTTCTTAAGAATTGCTCCTCAGAGAAAAAGTAAAGTAAGAAAATACGATTGAAATTATTTTATTTCATCAAACACTTTTAGCCAGTCTGGCTCCAGGTTTGAGTGGCAGCTTTGTGTTAAGCTAAGTGTTTAGCTTCAGTTTCACCCTGTATGCATCAGTGTGCTTTATACGATGTATTTGTGTAAATGTGAGTGTGATTTGCAGCTGTTTTTAATCACTGCTCTTCTCTCTGCTGAGCAGGCGTGCCACCACATGCCCTACGAGGACGCCCGCTCGTACGGCTTCAAGAACAAGCTGATCATCGTGTCGGCAGAGAGCGCCGGCAACGGCCTCTACAACTTCATCGTGCCTCTGAGAGCCTATTACAGACCCAGGAAGGAGCTGAACCCCATCGTGCTGCTGCTGGAGAGCATGTGAGGGACAGGACTGCTACCAAAAGCTTCCAAACTGAACACACTGTCTTTAGAGATGACTGTTCTAATCTCTTTTCTACAGATTATTAAATATTATTCCAATCAATTATAATTAGTGGTGTGAATCGATTAAAACAGAGAGAAATAGAGAGAGAAATAGATAAAGAGAAATAGAGAAAGAGAATAAGAGAGAGATAAATGTAGAGAGAAAAAGAGAAAGATAAATAAAGAAAGAGAATAAGAGAGAGACAAATAGAGAAAGACAAATAGAGAGAGAAATAGAGAAAGAGAAATAGAGAGAGAGAAATAAAGAGAGTGAAATAGAGAGAGAGAAACAGAGAAATGGAAATATAGAGAAAGAAATAAAGAGAGAGAAATGGAGAGAGAAACAGAGAAAGAGAAATAGAGAGAGAGAACAAGAGAGAGAATTAGAGAGAGAAATAAAAAAGAGAAATAGAGAGAGAAATAGATAGAGAGAAACAGAGAAAGAGAAATAGAGAGAGAAACAGAGAAAGAGAAATAGAGAAAGAGAAATAGAGAGAGAGAAACAGAGAAAGGGAAATAGAGAGAGAGAAACAGAGAAAGAGAAATAGAGAGAGAAACAGAGAAAGAGAAATAGAGAGAGAAACAGAGAAAGAGAAATAGAGAAAGAGAAATAGAGAGAGAGAAACAGAGAAAGAGAAATAGAGAGAGCGAAATAAAGAGAGAGAAACAGAGAAAGAGAAATAGAGAGAGAAATAGAGAGAGAGAAACAGAAAAAGAGAAATAGAGAGAGAAACAGAGAAAGAGAAATAGAGAAAGAGAAATAGAGAGAGAGAAACAGAGAAAGAGAAATAGAGAGAGCGAAATAAAGAGAGAGAAACAGAGAAAGAGAAATAGAGAGAGAAATAGAGAGAGAGAAACAGAAAAAGAGAAATAGAGAGAGAAATAAAGAGAGAGAAATAGAGAAAGATATAGAGAGAGACATAGAGAGAGAAATGAAGAGAGAGAAACAGAAAAAGAGAAATAGAGAGAGAGAAATAAAGAGAGTGAAATAGAGAAAGAGATATAGAGAGAGAGACATAGAGAGAGAGAAATGAAGAGAGAGAAATAGAGATAGAGAGAAAGAAATAAAGCTCTCTGACCGGGTCTGAGCTGGAAGTTCAGAGCGCGCCGTTCAATTGTTCAGTCAGATAACAGATCAGTGTGTCGGGCAGCTGGGGGAGGAGCAGATTACCCTAAAAAAAATAGCAATGCCTTACAGATTCCAAATTAGCAGCGCGCGTTAACACTTTAACATTAACAGCCCTAATTAAAATAGATATCATTTAAAAAAAAACATCTATTTACATCCATGCATTTTGACTCCCCTTAAATACACCATCGTGAGCTTCACTCGTAAAGAGCAAGAACTGAGATGTGTTTTGGTCACACTGCAGTGGCTTGTGTTTATTATTATGAAACCTAGCCGCTGTCTCGGCCGCTGATGGAAGCGCAGCGCAGCTCCATAACACAATCAAATGCAATGAAGCTCTGAGTCATTCGCCTGTTGTTCCCCATTATCTGACTGCAGGCAGGATTTCAGAGCAGAGTGTCCCAGAGTCTCGGCAGGTGATTCTGTCACTTTTGCTGCGATTTGATCAGAAATACTGCAGCGAAAAGGCATCAGGAGACAGTTTAAGTCACTTTATACTAGTATGTGATGATCTGCTTTTCTGCTTTTATTTATTTCTTTATTCATTTCTTTATTTATTTTTGTTGTTGCTTAGCGCCAGGGGTTCTGGAGAAATGGACCGCCAACTACCTGATTGAATTTAGAAATAAATAAATAAAGGAATAGCAACCTGAGATCAACCAACCAACCGCTATGCGGTTTTTGATTGAGGTTTTTGTATCGTTATGTTCTTTTGTCTTCAGTCTGAACCCGCAAGATTAGCTTAAACCTGCCCCCAGGCACAAGTCTGACAAAGTCTCAAAGCCTCAACAACAAAAAAAAAAACTGAAATGATGAGTTTCTTTGATTTTACCAAATTAAAAACCTCTAGAATATAATCAAAAGGAAGATGGATAATCACAAGCCATCAAACCAAGCTGAACTGCTTGAATTTTTGCACCAGGAGTGATAAAGTATGGCATATAAAGTTATCCAAAAGCAGTGTGCAAGACTGGTGGAGGAGGAGAACATGATGCCAAGATGCATGAAAACTGTGATTAAAAACCAGAATTATTATATCCACCAAATATTAATTTCTGAACTCTTAAAACTTTATAAATATGAACTTGTTTTCTTTATTATTTGCATTATTTGAGGTCTGAAAGCATTTCTGCATCTTATTTGATATTTCAGACATTTCTCATTTTCTGCAAATAAATGCTCTAAATGACAATATTTCTATTTGGAATTTGGGAGAAATGTTGTCCGTAGTTTATCGAATAAAACAACAGTTTTCATTTTACTCAAACATATAGCTATAAATAGCAAAATCAGAGAAACTGATTCATAAACTGAAGTGCTCATAAGTTAATGTTCTGTATACATCTGTAAGGCTACTCTCTAAGGCTAATCTGTTTCTGTATTTTTCTTGTATTTTTTTTTTCTGATCTATATGTATATATGTATGTGTGTCCACCTGTTTATCAGACCTGAAGCAGACTTCCTGGAGGCTATCTGCTGGTTCCCCATGGTCTTCTACACTGTCGGCTCCATTGACAAGTAAGAGCAGCCTCAGGCCCTCTCCCAACTCTATCGACTTTTTCCACTAAACTGAATTCTTTATTCTGCTCCCTGTTTTTAAACGCTGTGTGTGTGTATCTGAACCTGTGCTTCTCTGTGTGTGTTTGTGTTTGTGTTCGGGTGCAGTCTGGACAGTCTCCTGCGCTGCGGGGTGACGTTTGCAGACACCATGGTGGTGGTGGATAAGGAGAGCTCTATGATAGCTGAGGAGGACTATATGGCAGACGCCAAAACCATTGTGAATGTACAGACACTGTTCAGGTACGGGTTTGAGCTTCTGGGTGCAGATTATTGTAAACAGTGGAAAAATTTAAATGTTGAGAAAACTCAAAACTCAAAAAAAAAGTTTTGAGGCCAATTTAAATTTTTAAGAACTTTTAAAAACTTCTGAAGAAAACTATAGACAACTGTTTCATTTTGTCACGCCTAATATAGATTTTGTAGTCCAAAACCCAGATTTCTCCATTTCTGCCAACGGATAATCTCCCCCTCAGGACTACAACCCCCAGCATGCATCTGACACAATCGCGTGTCCAGACTCAGCCAATTGGCTCCTATTCTTACGCTCGTCATCTCCAGAATATTCTTTTTACAGCTGGTTGTAACTATCTATTGTGTAAAAGTCTGTTTGTAATCATGTCTTTTTGCGAAGTATTGCCACTGTTATCCAGCGACATACTGATCGTCCTATCGACTTCGAGTTCTTTTTTTCTACACTATTTCCTGGTTTACTCTTTTCTCTAGCGATTTGGCTCCGATAAATTGGTTTACTCTCTCTCTACTAACTTTCGCCTGTTTAACGACTACTCTCTCTGTTTTTGTCCCTTAAATTAAAGCCTCCTCTTGTTTTTTATCATGTGCGTCTGACTCCTGTCTGTAATGTTACACAACTAGAAAATGGAAAATTTGGTTCAGATAATGCATTTTTTTATTTGTATTAAACTTCAAATAATAACTCTCACCAACTCACCTCCCCTCAGGACTACAACCCCCAGTATGCATCTGACACAATCACGTGTCCCAACTTGGCTCAACCAATTGGCTCCCATTCTTAAGCTCCTCATCTCCAGAATATTCTTTTTACAGCTGGTTGTAAATGTTTATTGTATAAAGCCTGTTTGTAATCATGTCTTATTGCGAAGTATTGCCACTGTTATCCTGCGACATGCTGATCATCCTCTCGACTTCAAGTTCTTTTTTTCTACGCTATTTCCTGGTTTACTCTTTTTTTTAGCGATTTGGCTCCGATAAATTGGTTTACTATCTCTCTACTAACCTTTAGCCTGTTTAAAGCCTACTCTCTCTGTTTTTGTCTCTTAAATGAAAGCCTCTTCTCATTTTTACTGTGTGGCCTGACTCCTGTCCGTAATGGTACACAACTAGAAATCTTTAGTTCAGATACTTTTTTATTTGTATAAAACTTTAAATATTAACTCTCACCAAATGATTTAATTTACCATATTTTTGCACTATAAGGCACATCATGATTATAAGGCGCATAATGCGTCACTAGTAAGCAACAGTGGTGTCGCCATGTTTTCCTTCTAAATCAGCTGATCTCAGCACTGGGTGTTAGGTCAAACTAAGTTAAGTAAACAAAACAAATAATTCTTAAATAATTCTTAATAATTCTTAAAAAAAACAAAACATAAGTCCAACAAGTGTTAGTCTACACAGATTTCTCTCCTGAAAACTGTTTATTTGGATGAGTAAAGCACTTACATTTATTTACAGTGAGCTTAGAATCCTAAATTTCTCCAGCAATAAGGTTGGAGCATTAGCATTAGCTGTTTGACCATTAGCAGCCTGACATCACTACACTGAGGAACCCTGAGAGTTCCGGTAAGCCAGGGCGATATTAGCTAGCAGTTTGTTCATCGTAGCTTGTTTTAACATGGTAAACACGCAGACTACAGTCCAATATAGTTGCCTCTGAATAGTGAAAGAGCTAGAGCTAGTGCTTAGCACGGTTTATGGCTAATGCTAATGCTGCTCCAGCAGTGCTAGCAGGAGTTAGCAGCAAGTGGCAGTCCGATAATACTCACCTTTAAACAGCAAAAGAGCTTGCGCTTAGCACGGTTAGCAGCTAATGCTAATACTGCTCCAGCTTCGGTGAGGAGGCAGGATTCAGCACAACACCTAAAAAGACTACTCGCTAATTTGACATGTCAAGTATTGAGAGATGCTGCACACATTAATCTGCAGTGTGAAACCAAAACTAAACGGACTAAACTGATACAACAATATGAACCTTGTTTCAGACTTAGGCATAATATCAGTTTGTAACAGAGACTGTAAAAAAGATAGACGTCGTATCGCCGTTCCCATTCATTCAATGAAAATGAAGCCAAAATCTTCCGCCATGTTGGCGATCCTGAAACCCGAGTCTGCGCAGTAGAGACCAGAGGAGGGAGAAAGACTGTGGAGAGACCGCCTACTCATTTGAATAACCCCGCCCCTGAGGGCTGCCTCGAGGTCACAGGCTGCAGAGCAGAGTGAAGCGGAGCTGACAGTCTGTTATTGGTCCCGCCCATAACCAGCCCTTTTACAATAACCACACCTTTTTTGAATAGAGCTGAATAACGTTTTTAAAAACGAATTCTGTGGGGATATAAAAATTTGGCAATATAAGCAGAGGATACACTAGCTGCTGCATTTAAATAAAGGAGGTAGAATTACAGCATATTAGAAAAAAACGTGATTGAAAGTTGTTTGTTTTGCCATTGAAACCTATGGGGATGGGTGGAGTTACACAGCTTTCTGAAACCGAACAGCAGGGGGCGCCCGACCTGTGGTGGCTTCACTTTTGAGAGAGGATGCTCTGTCCAGCTATATACAGTCTATGGTTTGTAATAACAGCTCTATTGTAAAAATAAACCTTTATGAACTCTTATGTCTACTAGCTTAATTCTAAATCCCTTTATGGAAATGAAGCAGCAGTGCTGAGTTGCTGCCGGCTGCCTCCCAGCCTGCCCTGCGGCCGAGTGAAGTGCAGATTGATCAGTCCAGCAGAGATAGCAAAACAATAGATCCCCCTCTCTAATCGCGGTGTGTGGGCGTGTGTGTGTGTGTGTGTGGGCGTGTGTATTTAGAGGAATCTTCAGCGAGTTTCCCGGATGTGCAGCAGAGTGAACCTGCTGTTTCTGCTTGTGTTTTTTTATCCCCCTACAGGCTTTTCCCAGCCCTCAGCATAATCACTGAACTCACCCACCCGGCCAACATGAGGTTCATGCAGTTCAGAGTCAAAGACCACTACTCGCTCGCCCTCTCCAAACTAGAGAAGGTTAGTCTGACCTTCTGTATAAAAGATATAAAATGAGGGATGTGTTCTGTATATAAACAAAAAAAATAATTACTGTTTTCTAATGGAAAGTAGTGTAATTTTACAGAGTAAATGCAGGATTTTTAATTTATTTTGCAGAAAAAAGTTCATTTATAAAAAAAAAAAAAAAAAAAACTGTCAATAAGTGTAGGAACAAATGTATAAAAAAATAGAATATCATTGAAAATTTACTTAATTTCACTAATTCAGTTCAAAATGTGAAACTCATATATTATATTGATGTATTAAACACAGAGTCTATTCTATTTTAAGCGTTTATTTCTTTTATTGTTGATGATTATGTGCTAACAGCCAATAAAAAAGACCCACAAGTCAGTGTCTTTTTAGAAAAATTGTATATTATTTAAGAACAATCTGTAATTTTGGCAGTGTGGGCAGTAGTGTGCCAAGTCCTGCTGGAAAATGAAATCCGCAGAATATGTTTTATATTTTAGATTCTTTAAAGTCGCACCTCTTGCTTAGATTAGACAGTTTTGCACATCTCGGCTGCATTTTGTCAGTCAGTTTTATGCTGTAGAGTCACCTGGAATTCAGGCTTTCAGTTAACAGCTGTGCTGAACTCATCAAGAGTTAATAAGTACTTGAATTTCTTGTCTCTTAATGTTAGTTTGAGAGCATCAGTTGTAAAGTAGTGAAGAGGTAGAGTTACAGGTATACAGTGAATAGTGAGTATTTGAGTAATGTTCTAATGCAGGTTATGAGAAGAAAAAAATACTCAATTAAATTTAGAAAAACATACTTTTTAAAGAAATGAAGGTCAGTCAATCTGAAATATTTCAAGAACTTTGAAAGTATCCTAAAGTGCAGTTGCAAAAACTATTAAACAACATTATGATGAAACTGGCACTCATCAGGACCTCATTAACACAGGATAAGTTAATTAGAGTTACCAACTTCAGACACTTCAGATAAGAGTATTTTGGTTTGTTTAACACTTTTAAGTTACTGCATGATTCCTTATTTGTTTCTGCATAGTCTGGATGACCCCAGTATTAATTTCTATTTATTAAATGAGGAGGTATATTCATACATTTGTACCATATACAGTTCTGTAAAAAAATTAAGAGACCACTTCAGTTTCTGAATGAGTTTCTCTGATTTTGCTATTTATAGGTATAAGTTTAAGTAAAATGAACATTGTTGTTTTATTCTATAAAATACAGACAACATTTCTCCCAAATTCCAGAAAAAAATATTGTAATTTAGAGCATTTATTTGCAAAAAAAAAAAAAAGAGAAATGGCCGAAATAACAAATAAGATGCAGAAATGCTTTCAGACCTCAAATAATGCGAAGAAAACAACTTCATATTTTTAAGAGTTCAGAAATCAATATTTGGTGGAATAACCCTGGTAGTTTTTTAATCACAGTTTTTTCATGCATCTTGGCATGTTCTCCTCCTCCACCAGTCTTACACACTGCTTTTGGATAACTTTATGGCAAAATTCAAGCAGTTCAGCTTGGTGGTTTGATGGCTTGTGATCATCCATCTTCCTCTTGATTATATTCCAGAGGTTTTCAATCTGGTTTAATCAAAGAAACACATCATTTTTTAAGATTAAGTGGTCTCTTGTTTTTTTCCAGAGCTTTTAGACACTGATTGAGCATATTATTGTCATTTTAACAGCATTTTGATACAGGGGCTTAGGTTCAAATGCTTAAATTGTGATTGGGGTGGCAGGTAGCAGCCAAAGTCTTAGCATATGTGTTTCAACGGGGAAAAAACCTTTACAGTACAGGAGAAGCAATAAATCTATTTAAGCTTTCAGTGGAAGTGTAAAATCTGTGTTGGACACTCAGCCCCAGGACTGGGAAGCACTGCTGTAGCTAATCAGTGCCTGCCTTGTCTCCTACCATGTTTCTGCTGCACGCCGGACCTCCAGAAAGAGAGAGAGAGGGGCTCCAACCTGGTGTTCATGTTCCGATTACCCTTCGCCGCCGGGAAGGTGTTCAGTGTCAGCATGCTGGACACTCTGCTGTATCAGGTAACAGTCGGCCAGTCGGCCGGTAATCCACACTGAGCTGTGCTCTGTCTCTCTGATTGCACAGAGCCCACCGCAGGTGTGTGAGGGTGTCTGGGTTTTTGTGTGTGTGTGTGTGTGTGTGTGTGTGTGTGGTAATGAGCTTAGGGCAGAAAGTGATACAGTTTGTTGACATACCTGCTATACTGAAGTGCTCTCTGTTGTCTTCTGTCTGTTGTTTGTGTGTGTGTGTGTGTGTATGTGTGTGTGTGTGTGTTCTAGTCCTTTGTGAAAGACTACATGATCTCCATTACCAGACTGTTACTGGGACTGGATTCCATGCCTGGCTCCGGTTTCCTTTGCGCCGTGAGTACAACCTCAGATTTCAGCCGCACACTGAGAGAAAACGCAGTGTTTTAGTGTTTGGATGATGATTGTGATGATGATGATGATGATGATGATGATGATGATGATGATGATGATGATGATGATGATGATGGTGGTGATGATTAGTAATAGTGAAGTAGTTTATGACAATGAAATCTCCAAAACAGCAACTTTCCAGGAGAAAGAAAAAACCTTCTAAGCTTTCAATGGAAGTCAATGTAAATAATTGAAAATAATGTATTTAACCCTTTTAGACCTGAATTGTGTTCCAGTGATGGAAAAAAATAAGAAGTTTTACTTTTGTAATGCACTTTTGTAAAGGAAAATATTTTTTTGTTAAATTTCTGTTTTATGTCCATTTTGTTGGAAGTCTGTGTTTAACAAAACATAATATAAAAAGTGTATAATTAATTAAAAAATGAGATCTTCTTACATGCCTCTTTGGAACTATTTTTGTGTTGAGTTGTTGGTTTTTTTTCCAGTGCGGTGGGCGGTGCTAAGCTACTAAATTTGTTTATTGGCTGGTTCATGGTTTATTCTGATGGACAACAGCTCTCAATTATTGTTCTGTGCATCAAAACATTTCAAAAAACAGAAAATACATGATGTCCATTGTAATGGATGCAGGGTCTGAAAGGGTTAAGGTCATTCTGAAATATTTCTGCTGGTCCGTTCACTAAACTAAAACTAAAAATGAGGTGGGAGGAAAAAATGGCTATGTATTTGTTTTGGTTTTTCAGCCCGTATATGTGATTACTACTGATCATCTTATTGATGATGATCCATATTTTGCAAGTTGCTTAAGGTAACAGCAGATTGCAGTTCATCTTTTAACCGCTAGATGGAAATAAAGGCCAGTGCAGATATCTGCTTTATGTGCCAATTGCCAGTGTTACTCAGTCCAGTACAGTGGGTATCAGAGCACTAACCAGATAACCCTCTTAAGAGTACATCACTCAGCCCAGTACAGAGAGCATCAGAACACTTAACAGGATACCCCTCTTAATAGTACATTACTCAGCTCAGTACAGTTAGTATACAAACACTAACCAGATAACCCTCTTAAGAGTACATTACTCAATCCAGTACAGTGAGTATCCAAACACTAACTGGATACCCCTCTCAATTGTACATTACTCAGTTTTTTTTCCAAGATTGCTTGGAAAGGTTAATGTGGCATCACGCCTCATCCTGATTGATTTCCGTGACATATCCACCAGAGGCACATTATATCTACACAATATCATTTATTTTACTTCAAGCCCACTGGGACATGTAGTCAATTATTAGTATATTATTAGTATATATATCACTAAATATTGATTATGTTTTTAATACATAATAAATGTATTGGAAGCACTGAATCCCCCATCCTTCACCCTAATCCTGACCTTTACAATCATGTTGGTAATTATGGGTGTAGACAGTAATGTTGGTAATGACGGTAAAGAAGATAATAATGATCCTGGCTGTGATTATAATGACAGTAGTGATGATGATGATGATGATGATGCTGATCTTTCATGATCTCTTAGATGAAGATCACAGAAGAGGACCTGTGGATTCGTACGTATGGACGGCTCTACCAGAAGCTCTGCTCGTCCACAGGAGACATCCCTATCGGCATCTACCGCACAGAGGCTCACAAACTTCCTGTTTCTGAGGTACTGAAACCTGCAGAGCAGTGAAACTGTCAACAGTATAAAATCAGCTTTCTCAGCATTGTTTTTAATCCAGATTTAAACTGGATTAACTTTAAATCTGTTTTTTAAGAGCTGTGAAAGGAACCAAAGGAGCATGTCAGGGTTTAACACAGCTCTGGAGGCTTTGCTGACTTATCGTCTAGTCACCCAGACACCCGTCAGGAGTCGCAAATCACAAAATCCCTGCGTAATCACAACCACAGCAGCTAACAGTTAATAAAACATCTCCAGTGTGAACAGAACCCTATTTAAATCTCATTGTATTTGTCTGACGCATCGAAAATTGGATCTCAGCTTGTTGACAAATGTGAAAACTCATTAAGACAAGATACCCCTGTGATTGTTTTTGCAAATGCAAAATAATGTGATTTTATTCAAGCCAAAAAAGGCACTATTTAACATAAAAAAAAAAATATTGGAAACATTTTATTTTAAGGAACACAAATTTCATGAGTTTATTCCAGTGGTGTGCAGTGAGGCCCTTCTAACCGTTCAGAGAAGGGGTGACAATAGGTGCGTGTAAATAATTACATCATATTTAATCAGGAAATAAATATTATAGTTATTGTAAACTATAAGCATGTATTTTATAAATTAACTAAAATAAAAAACAGCAACTAATTCAAAGCATTATTCTGTGTTTTTTAGTTGCTACAGGACTCTTATCTGACTGACAGCAGTTCTAACCAATCAAAGCTTTTTAAAATGTCTTCTGCCCCCTCGTGTGTGTCTAAGTGACCCTTCTCCTGATTTTGAGAAGGGTGTAGTAATGAATCTATTAGCAAAGTCGCAGAACAATCTAACCAATCAGATTCATGATTTTCACTCCGGGGGTGGGGCCATGACTATCTAACCCCTTCTCAGCAATGTTCTGATGAAGGGGCTACGTGTTGCTTAGTGTAAACTCTGGATAGAGTTTTCTGCTCCTCCCCAGACGTAAAGCTCATGCGGGTTGCCAGATTGACACACAGTGGCGAGTGATGACAGGTCTTACTCTGTAACTGATCTGTGAATATATAAATAGATATATACACTGTATATATAGGTTTCAATGTGCAGAATGCCTGTTTCTAGTACACAGTGCTTTAATCAATTATCCAGCTATTGTTTAATTATAGTAAGCAACCTTACTGAAGCTCAGTGATTACCTGTTTAGCTAAAAAAAAGAAAAAGCCAGCTCCCCTTTTTCATGGCTGCAGCTCACTGTTTTTGGTGTGCTGTTGTCTATACCTGGCAACCCTGAGTAGAGCGTAAAATAAGTAGAGTTCAAATAAGAAAATACTGGCTGAAGCTCTTAAACTCAGCATGTTTCCTTAATATCTGATGATACATCCTGATTACTGGTACTTTGAGTGTTACAGAAATATTCAATATGCATCAATATACTATCTGTTAATGTACATTTTTCTTTTGACTCCTCCCTCTCAGTCCCAGGTCTCCATCACAGTGGAGGACTATGAGGACACGCGGGAGCCTCGGGAGCCCCTGCTGTGTCGTTCCGGCCCCCACCGTAACTCCACCTCTTCAGAGCCGCCTTCCTCCTCCTCCTCCTCATCCCACGACCACCCGCTGCTCAGGAGGAAGAGCATGCAGTGGGCTCGGCGGCTGAGCCGTAAAGGGGGGCGGGGCCTAAGCGGAGCCAAGGGTCCCGGCAGCGCGGCCGAGCGAATCAGCCAGCAGAGGCTCAGCCTGTTCCGCCGGTCCGAGAGACAAGAGCTCAACGCCCTGGTCCGCACCCGCATGAAACACCTCGGCCTGTCGCCCACCGGATTCAGTGAGTGTGGGTGTGTTCGTATTTGTGTGTGTGTGTGTGTGTGTGTTTTTCGCTATCTCACATGCACTAAATATGCACTATTTTATTTCAGCTTAAAAAAAAATTCAGATATACAGCTCTGGAAAAAAATTAGGAGATCCCTTGAGTTTCTGAATCAATTTCTCTGATTTTGCTATTTATAGGTTTATGTTTGAGTAAATTTAACATTGTTGTTTTATTCTACAGTATAAACTACAGACAACATGAGAAATGATAAATGGCTGAAATAACAAAAAGGAGTTCTTAAAGAAATCTTAATAGTCCAAAAATGAATATTTGGTGGAATAATCCTGGTTTTTAATCACAGTTTTCATGCATCTTGGCATCATGTTCTCCTCCACCAGTCTTACACACTGCTTTTGGATAACTTTATGCTGCTTTACTCCTGGTGCAAAAAAAATTCAAGCAGTTCAGTTTGGTGGTTTGATGGCTTGTGATCATCCGTCTTCCTCTTGAATATATATCAGAGGTTTTCAATTTGGTACAGTGAAAAAAAAAAACATTTTAAGTGGTCACTTATTTTTTCCAGAGTGTATTATAGACTGTATTAGACCCTGTGCCCTGTGGGTGATCTGTGTGACCTCTGGCTGTGTCAGACTCTATGCTCTCTGTTTGCATGTCTGGTTTAAGATGGGATGACAGACCAGGGCAACAGACTCTCCTACATCCTCATCAACCCGTCCCCCGACACGCGCCTCGAGCTGCATGATGTTGTGTAAGTATGTTAAAATTAACTTGTGCTTTGGTACATATTCTGTTTTTATTCTGTTTTTATATTAACAGTAAATACTGTAGTGTGTATAATATTTATACCTTAAATCGATATAAAACAATATATAAAAAATGTGATTTTAAACTGTAGAATATAAACTATAGCCTATAAAGGTCTATTTTCTGTTCTATTTTCATACATAAGGCACACTGGATTATAAGGCGCGTTATGTGACACTAGTAAGGAACAGGGGTGTCGCCATGTTTTCCTTGTAATTCAGCAGGTCTGTAAACGTAAGCTAGATAAACAAAACTGTAATTCTTTAAAAAATTATATATTTTAAAGTCAAACAAGTGCTGGGTGTTAATCTATACAGATTTATCTCCTGTAAAGCATTTCCATTTATTTACAGTAAACTGGGATTTAAGTAAGCCAGGGTGATATGAGCTAGCGTTTTGCCCCACGTAGCCTGTTTTAACACGGTAATCACACAGGCTACAGGCCAATAATGCTCACCTCTGAGCGGCGAAAGAGCTAGCTAGCGCTTAGTGTGGTTAGCGGATAATGCTAATGCTGCTCCAGCAATGCTGGTCGGGGTCAGCAATCTACATTCCAGTAAAAGAGCTAGTGCTTAGCGCGGTTAGCAGCTAATGCTAATACTGCTGGAGAACCAAACTGAAACTCTTGTATAACTTTGTATTTCAGCAGAGTGGCTTTACTGCTCCTTAATACTTGACTGGATAAAAATATAAAAATCATACATAACGTGCACCAAATTATTTGGGGGGATTTGGGAAATTTAGGGCCCTCTCTGGTGAGAGTGGGTAATTGCACCGAGCATGCGGAAGAATCATTTTAAACTGGGCGGGTGTGACCTGGGCGGGTCTCCTTTCAGAGCAGATGAATCCGATTCCAGGTTATGTTCAGTCAGAGAGAGAGAGAGAGAGAGAGAGGGCGCGCTCAGTCAGAAACTTCACTCTTTCGTTTTTTTGTTTTTACTATGAGTGAATGGAGGAGCTACTGAGCTCTGAGTTTCCGCTTCTGAAGTCTCCATTGCACCACCAGCTGCTCGAGTTTAGTAAAACTGAGCTCAATCCTCTTTTAGAGGCTGTACGTGTGACGTAAGTACGTAAAGACGCGTGACGTGGCCAGAAGAAGAACTCCCTTGAGAAACGACCCAAAACCCCAGTTTTTAGAATGAATATATTATTAGGCTTAGCAGGGATGGTTGTTTCAGCTCACTGGTACCATTGAACACAATATTTTATCCATATTCTTCACCACTCAGAAATGCTTCTGCTCTTTCAGTTTAGAAACAAAATAATATAATAATATTGTAATTATTAATGCTGTTTTTTCACTCATTGTAGTAAACATCGGCTGTTTCTCTCTTTCAGGTATCTGATCAGGCCTGATCCCCTGTCACTGATGCCCAACCAGGGTGGCCGAAAGCCCAGCGCAGGCAGACCGGAGACTCACAGGTTCAACACGCAGGACAGCACCCACCTGTGACCAGAAATACCAGCACAAATACACAACTGCAGCGCAGCCTGCCAGAGAGCTTGTGTGTGTGTGTGTGTGTGTGTGTCTGAGTGGGTGTGTGCATCAGTGAAAAAAAGAGAGAGAGAGAGAGAGAGAGAGAGAAAGAAAAACAGAGAGAGAAAGATAGAGAGAGCCTTGAAAAAGAGACTGGAGAGGACTGGAAAATGGACTGTGAATAGGAAACTGTCAGATGCATGGACCTGTTCCAGCCTCAATTCCATTTGATTTATTTTTGCATTAGTTTGTTTTGTTTGGTTCGGATGCGAGAGAGCCGAGGCCACATAAGTGCATTTAAATAAACCTGTACTGCGTATTAGTCTCTGTGCATGTGAATGTATGTTAAATAGCCAACACTGCCAATCTTAACCTGGACTGCCAAAGGAACACACTGTCTAATGTACGTTAAAGCTGAGGGGCGAAAGCTGATCTTCTTCTCCTTAATGTTGTGAGTAGCTCATGTCTGTTAGCTGCTCTGGTTTGGATTCCTTTTTTTTCTTTTTATAGTCATGTGAAAAAAAAAGTAGGACACCCCACTATGGCCATACAGAGGTTGGACAATTAAACTTAAACATAGTTCTGGTGGAAGCAGGAGAGTTGAGGTGCACATTGAATTCTGCCGTGATTTGGGCAGCCGTGGTTTTATGTTTTTTTGGATACAATCCGGGTTAGCACCCGAACATCCCTTTCAGACAGCTTCCTCTTACAGCGTCCACAGTTAATCCTGTTGGATGTGGTTAGTCCTTCTTGGTGGTATGCTGACATTACCCTGGATACCGTGGCACTTGATACATCACAAAGACTTGCTGTCTTGGTCACAGATGCTCCAGCTTTTAAACATGCTTTTTTTTTAAATGTCACATGAGTTTTGCCACCATCTTCGGATTAGACAAAAAAATTAAGCAAAGCTGCCTGAGTTTGACATGTTTTGAATAGTTAAATATATGTGTTTATAGATTCAGATAGAAAAATAAATAAATAAATAAATAATAATAATAATAATTTGGAAGAATTACAACAAGCAAATGGCACCCATTTAGTGGAATGGCCCTTATATATTTTGTTTTGTATTAGGAAATCTGAGCACATCAATATCTGATCTTTTTTCAAACAATATATATATAAAGGTGATGTACTTGCTATACTGTTAGTTATACTGTTACAGATCACAGTTTGATTTTTGTAATAAAATGTCACATTTTATTAACCAAACAAATGTAAAAAGATGGCAGTTCCTGCTGTGGAAAGCATTAGGACACCCTATGCCCTAATCGCTAGAATTTTCCCTCAGTGACATTAACTAGAAGAATGAATTTCCCACTCCTTCATGCAGAATTCTTTCAGCTGTGTAAGGGTTCCATCCCATTTTGACCATTTGTCTCCAAAGAATCTCAATAAGATTTTTTATTTTTGTTTATTATTCTTGATCTATTTAATCTATAACTTCCCATTTCTTTATTTGAGCCATTCCTTGATAGATTTGCTGGAATGTTTGGGTCATTGTCATGTTGCACGGTCTACCTGCATTTATACCTTTCGTTCTCAAGAACTTAAATAGCCCCTCGAATCTGGCCATGCTGGTTCACTCAATCAAGTTAAACAATCAAGATTAAACCAAACTTTGTGTCGGAAGTTTTAAATTAAATGTAGTAAGTAGTAATTAATGTGGGTGTGTCCTAACCTTTTATTTTATTTTCACATTTTATAATAAATGTGTAGAACACGTAGCTTTAGTTGTATATGTGTATGTGTGTGTTTAGTTATAATTCCCCCTATTATCTCCCATTATGATGCTCTTTTTTATTTTAGGGTGTCCTAACTTTTCCCTGTTTTGCGATGTTTTGATACACCTGTGATATGAACTGTCAGATGTTTTATAAGTATCTGACCTGGTTTTGGCCTCTTCAGCTCTTTGTGGACTTGCACTTTGAGCGTGCCAACTGCACGAACGGACTGAACGTGAGCTTATTAACTGGGCGCTGGACCAAATGAGCGATCTTCAATCTTCTGCCCTTTACCGTGGACGCGGCAGCATCTGTTTTCGCCGATCTCAGAGGAGACTGTTGAAACGAGCCTTCTGTCGTTAATGGCGTTTTTTTTTTTTGTTGTTTTTTTTTACGTCTTAGTTTATGGAGGACCAAAACTTCCAAAATTAAAAAATAAATAAATATGGTGATTAAAACAGTAAAAAATAACTATAATAATTATAAAAATAAATACATATACATACAAATATAAATTTCCTAATAACTTGTTATTTATGGGTTTCTTCATTAACATTGTTTAATTTTTCTTTTGATTCATTTGTTTGTTCATTTAGAAAACTATTTATTTCTGCATTCATTTATCTCCTGATTTATTTATTTCTGTATTAATTTTTTTGTTTCCCAATTTATTTATTTCTGTTTTTCCTTGTCCTTATATGATCAATGAATAAATGAATACAGAATTTAAAAAATCAGGAAATAAATGAATGCAGAATAAATAGTTATGTAAATAAATAGACAAATGAATTAAAAGAAAAATGAAACAATGTTAATAAGGAAACCCATAAATAAAAATGTATTAAGATATTTATTTTATGTGTGTGTATATATATATATATATATATTTATTTTTATATTAATTCTAATTATTCTTTACCGTTTTATTCACCATATTACTTTTATTGAGTGACTTACTTACGTTTTTAATTATTTATTTATTTATTTTTAATTTTGGCAGTTTTGGTCTTCCATATTAGTTGCCGAACAAACCCCCATAGTTTTTGTACTGTGTTTCGACGCTGTTCTCGATGTTGATGAGCATTGATAAGGACTGTTTCTTCGGCTGTTTGTTTGTTTGTTTGTTTGTAGGTTTAATCGTTCTGTTTTCAGCCCTCTTATGACGTCTTCACACTTTCCTGGCCTGTTGTTTTTGTCCTCTTGTCAGTTTGAGTATCTCTTTAGCGCGCATTTGGAGGAGCCTGCATGCAGAACGCAGGGTTTTAAAGGACGTGAGACCAGCCATACAAAAGTGAACGCTTCGTGCTCCTGCTGCACCGGGCTACTGCTGCTTCCTTCATTCAGTGCCATCCCCCCTCCCCCCATATACAAAAAGCATTATGTACAGAATAAAACGATAAAAAAAACTGTTCTCTGTATGGGTTTCATATAAACACCATCTACAAGTCCTGCTGGAAAATGAAATGAAATCCAGCAGATGACAGCTTAGACTGTGTGTCTCTCCACTCTTCCTCCAGACTCTGCTCCCTTGATTTACAAATGAAATGTAAAATGTATTTACTGATGATCAGTGATGGTTTGGAGAGACATGCTAATCATCTGCTGGTGTTGATCCACTGTGTTTTATTATCAAGTCTAAAGTCAGCGCAGTTTTGTTTTCCCACAAAATCTTACAGCACTTCATATTTTACAGCTTCCCTCTGCTACTGACAACTTTTATAGAGATATGGATTTCATTTTCCAGCAGGACTTGGCACAATGCCCACACTGCCAAAAGTACCAATTGGTCTTATATAATATTTGAATTTTCTGAGACACTGATTTTTGGGTTTTCACTGGCTGTAAGCCATAATCATCAACAATAAGAGAATTAAACACTTAAAATAGATCACTCTGTGTTTAATACATCTATATAATATAAGAGTTTCACATTTTAAACTGAATTACTGAAATGAAAAAAATTAAGAGACCACTTTAGGTAAAAATATTGTCATTTAGAGCATTTATTTGCAGAAAATGAGAAATGGCTGAAATAACAAAAAAGATGCAGAGCTTTCAGACCTCAAATAATGCAAAGAAAACAAGTTCATATTCATAAAGATTTAATTAGGGTTAGAAATCAATATTTGGTGGAATAACCCGGGTGTTTTTTTAATCACAGTTTTCATGCATCTTGGCATCATGTTCTCCTCCACCAGTCTTACACACTGCTTTTGGATAACTTTATGCTGCTTTACTCCTGGTGCAAAAATTCAAGCAGTTCAGCTTGGTTTGGTTTGATGGCTTGTGATCATCCATCTTCCTCTTGATTATATTCCAGAGGTTTTCAATTTGTTAAAATCAAAGAAACTCTTCATTTTTAATTGGTCCCCTTTGAGTTCACCACTGGTTCCTGGAACATTTCTGTAATTTCTGTAATTTCTGTTTCTGTAACGTTACAGGCTAACCTTTCTGGAACCTTTTTAAACTGCTAGTAAACATTGTTGTAATGTTTTTTTGTTAGCTGATACATTAGTTAAGATATTCATTCTTTGAATTCTTAATTATTGTGACCGAAATATCTCTAAATTAATCAATATTGATTCAAATTAAATTGAGTCAGAAATCCAATTGAATTGGAACCTTGAATAGGAATGCAGACAAACCAAGTCTCCCTGAAGCTGCGGGAGTCTCCCGCATTTCGGTAGTGGCTCCCTGATGCCCGCGAGTCACATATAATCTCCCGGAATTCAGAACGAGCGCACCAAACGCGCACACAGGCCACAGACTTTTATTCTCTAATCACGTGTGGGAAGGAGAGAGAGAAAACAGAGAGGGTTCTGATTGGCCTGTTCTCTGCAATGAGTCTGTGAGACAGCCAATCAGTTTTTAGTGTGGGCGGGCAGTGTTTTTCCCCCCTCCCGGACGGGATTTGTTCAGTGAGTGAGAGAAAGCAGATCATGGCGGAGGCAATATTAATAATTATTGTAATATGGTATGAAATGTTTTTGATGTTGTGCAATTTTTTTTTATATTGTAACTGTCAATTTTTGTAACATAAAGGCTTTTTTTCCAAAAAAAAAAAGGAAAGCAGAGGCAGGGCCTTCCAAAAAGAAAAAAGATAAAACTCATTTCACCTCTGAATACTCTAAATTGAATTAAAAAAAAAAGTCTAATTAATTCATATAAAAGTAAAATTTCTGTTTTTTTTTCTTTCTTTTTTTTTTTTTTTTTTTTGGGGGGGGGGGGGGGGGGGCGGTGGGGGCGGGTGTAACCTCCCTGAAATCAAGTTTTGCAACTTGGGATGTCTGGGAATGGGATCAGTTCTGGTCAGCAGTGGTGATTCCCAGCCATAATCGTGGATTTCCCTGTGTGAGGTTTTTCAGCAGAAGTGGGCAGCGCCTTTTTTTGAGTCGATTCAGACTAGAACTTTGCCCTGTATTCTTGTTCATCCGCCCACACTGCTCTTCAGAGCACCGTAAGCGAGTCTTTGTACTGCTGTCAAACGCTTTCGGCGCATGCAGATGAATAGGACTACTTACCGCGTGGACGTGGACGGGTGTAAGTGGTTGGAACGCCGGGCTCTTCAGCTGGGAGATGACTCATCTTCATTACAGCGTTAATGGCACTCCAGTTAGTACCTGCGATTATTATTAGTTACAATTAGCCTCAGATGCTATATTCAATTTCTCCCGCTGTCTAGACCTGACGTGCTTGTATATGACACCGGTCCTCTGTGGAGCTCGGGTACTGAGTCACGGTCAGTCAATACTGTCGTCAGGGTGATTATGTTAAATGTTATTGTATTTAATCATCTGACTGTGCTTTATAGCGTGTAATGTATTTCCAATACATACATACTGCGCATGAACAGACGTGAATCATATCATTTATCAGAAAATAAAATACAACACCAAACGTTTGTACACACTATTTCATGCATACCACCCTCCAAATAACTAACCTTATTCCACCTAATTCCAAAATGAAGCTGGCTTGTCCAAATGTGCTTTAGCATACCTGAAGCAGCTCTGTTTGTGGCGCATGCAAAGAAAAGGCTTCTTCTATAGTTAAACAAATAGTTGAATGATGCACAGTGACTCCATCTGCAGTAAGATGATGATGTAGATGGTGTATTTGGAGCTCTGGAGGTCTGTGGGTTGACTATGACTGTTCTCACTTGTTCTCACCATCCTTCTCCTCTGCTTATCTGAGATTTTTCTTTGTTTTATTCCTGTTTTTCTTTTGGCCTTTTACCTTTTTATTTCCTTAATTTCTTTCTTCCATTTTTTTATATATATTTTTTACTTATTATTATTATTTATTTTAGTTCCATCATTTACTTTTTATTAATATTGTGGTTATTTTAGCCCTTTATTTCTTTAATTGTGTTTACATTTTATTATTCTACGTATATTTATTGCTTTGTTGTGTTGCTCTACATTTTAGACTGTCTGCATATCCTTTTATTTTTAATTATTTTATTTTATTTCAACTAAATCTTACATTGTTTGCTTGTTTTTATAATTCAAACATAATAAAATTAAAATATGGATCTCAGAAAGCTGCAGGAGAGCGGAGGAGGGCTATTCAAACAAGGTAAGTACTTTTTATCACGTTTTATTACACCCAAAGTCCATTTCACTCCGGAGTTCTCATTTAACTGAGATTGCTGAGCCGAACAACCAATGATTTATAAAGGAAAATCATAAAAATGATCAGGGGTGGGGTGCCCAAACTTTTTCATACTACTGTTTATATATATACTGTGTCTTTCAGCAATTCACACCTAGCGACTAAACTAACGACTGAGCTAATGCTAAGCTAACAGTGAACTGCCTCTAATCTGAGGCTATTGTACCGCTAGTTTAGGACCTGAAAAGCAGGACCTGACCTGACCAGTATCTGCTTTAGCTTGAGAACATCATAGCTCCCTTATACCTCTTGTATACATTTTTTATCTATAGAGCCATTTATCTATAGATCAAGATCTATACACTAATGACATCGCCTCCATCTTTATCCTATTGTGTCTCAGTCTGCTGTGTCATAATGATGAGACAATATAAACCTCAAAACCACTCATGCACAACCCCTGGCCTACTGTATGACATAGCGCAAAGCTTACGTTCCTGTCGGAGGCGTGGCCGTGGGTGATGTATGGAGATTGTACAAACACGGCTTATAGTATATATAAGAGGGTCAGTTTCACTAGTCTGGACTGAGACCTGACTGTGGCTGCAGTAAGTAGTGAATAAAAGAGGAGAAATGGCTGAGGAGAAAGGAGAACGTAGCATCCTGATCACCGGCGCTAACCGAGGCCTGGGGTTTGAGATGGTCCGGCAGCTGGTGGAGGGACCCTGCAAACCCAGGAACGTTTTTGCGGCGTGTCGAAACCCTGATGGAGCTCAGGCGGAGGTGAGTCAGCAATAGATCTTATTACAGCATCACTGAAAATAAGGCTCCTTTATAAAGGGTTTACCAAGGATTAGGGCTGGGTGATATGGATAAAAACGAATATCTCAATATTTTTTGCTGAATGGAAATATAAGCTTATATATATTTATATATATTTGCCCCCTAAAAATTTCTTTAGTTTTTACTTTGTTGTCATATTGATATTTTTTTTCGATTATCAAACATACTTTATTATCAGACAAAGATAACCTGAGTAATTATTAAAAAAAGCCTTTTAAATGATCATTTTATTTATTTAAGGAAAAAAAATATCAAAAACAATCTAGCCCTGTGTGAAAAAGTCTTTGCCCCTAAACCTAATAACTTCCCACCAGGCATTTCAGCACTGAATCAACGTTGAATCAATGTTGATGTTATGGTTGAATCAACGTTAATGTTATGGTTGAATCAATGTTAATGTTATGGTTGAATCAATGTTAATGTTATGGTTGAATCAACGTTAATGTTATGGTTGAATCAATGTTAATGTTATGGTTGAATCAACGTTAATGTTATGGTTGAATCAATGTTAATGTTATGGTTGAATCAACGTTAATGTTATGGTTGAATCAATGTTAATGTTATGGTTGAATCAACGTTAATGTTATGGTTGAATCAACGTTAATGTTATGGTTGAATCAATGTTAATGTTATGGTTGAATCAATGTTAATGTTATGGTTGAATCAACGTTAATGTTATGGTTGAATCAATGTTATTGTTATGGTTGAATCAATGTTAATGTTATGGTTGAATCAACGTTATTGTTATGGTTGAATCAATGTTATTGTTATGGTTGAATCAATGTTAATGTTATGGTTGAATCAACGTTATTGTTATGGTTGAACCAATGTTAATGTTATAGTTGAATCAATGTTATTGTTATGGTTGAATCAACGTTATTGTTATGGTTGAATCAATGTTAATGTTATGGTTGAATCAACGTTATTGTTATGGTTGAATCAATGTTAATGTTATGGTTGAATCAATGTTAATGTTATGGTTGAATCAATGTTATTGTTATGGTTGAATCAATGTTAATGTTATGGTTGAATCAACGTTGGATTTAGTGTTGATTTTGAAAAGTGAATCAACCTTGATATGGCAACGTTGTTTCAACAGTTCACTCTGCATGACTAAGTAATCACTGAGTGAGTGTGTAGTATAAACTAGGTATAATAGAGAGTGTTGTGCTGAAAACAGTTTGTGGTTTAAACACCTGTCCTCTCACTGTGGTGGAACTCACACTGTGTTTGGTGTGTTTGGTTTTCTTTTAGGAACTGAGGAATCTGGTAAAAAAGTACCCAGACATCATCACTGTTGTTCGTCTAGGTAAACTTTCATCATTATTCCATTTTTTATGTTACTTCCCAGCTGCTGTGCTCCTCCAGTAAACGTCGCCAAGCTTTACCAAACATTCACACAAATCAATCCAGACTGTTCTCATACAGAGTTCCAACCCAATGGTGGAACAAACCAGGAGCATCTTTAAGAAACTCCTAAAGACTGAGCTCTTCAAAGAGCACTTACTCTCTTAACACCTCTAACTAAATACCTTCTACTACCAGATCAGGAGAATCTCTCACTATCTTTAATAAACTCCTGAAGACAGAGCTCTTCAAAGAGCACTTACTCTCCTAACGCCTCTAACTAACTACCTTCTACTACCAGATCAGGAGAATCTCTCACTATCTTTAAGAAACTCCTGAAGACAGAGCTCTTCAAAGAGCACTTACTCTCCTAACACCTCTAACACACTAATTACTTCTAACCTTATTTCCTTCTTCCCCTCCTTTCCTCCTCTATCCCCATATTGTTTTTTTTACACACAACCATTTACACTCAGCACTCACCCACATACCGGTGAGAAGCAGCAGCCAATAGCGTGCAGCGTACTCTCAACCGGAAACAACCGTCCACCTGGAGGACTGCATTTGGGCGCTACAGCACTACATCATTTTAACCAGGACAGAGTGCCAATCCAGTCATACATAGATTTACACAGATCAGTTTAGAGCATTCTGGGTAATTCTTAGAAAATCCAATTTAACTGATCTCCATGTTTTTGGACTGGGGGAGGAAACCGGTGTCTCAGGAGAAAACCCAAGCAGACACTGGGAGAATATAGAAAGTTTACCCAGATAGGGACTTGAACCCGAGACCCCAGTGCTGGAAGGTTTATGGTACTAACCACTAAGCCACTGTGTTTCACCAATGTAAAAAAAAATAATAATAATATACATGAATTTTTTTTCTCAGCTTGAATCTAAAAGCTAAAACTCTGTGATCAAAACACCACTTTCCAAAATATTCCTTTCATTTTCGCTCTGGCAGACGCGACCGATCCCAGCAGCATCCAGGAATCTGCTAAGGTGGTGGGTTCCAAGCTGAAGGGCAGGGGTCTGAATGTGCTGGTGAATAACGCTGGTGTGATGGCTGCTGGAAACATGGAGGACACCACCGACGATAACATGCTTAGCGCTTTCAGCACCAATGTTATGGGACCCATGAATGTCATCAAGGTAACAACCAGAGAATATAATTCCTCAGATTTCTCAGAGTGATGGTTTTGATCCAGGGTCAGATTTTGCTTTTAAAGTGAGCTTTTTATTAAAAAATCGAATTTAACACTTCCATCAATCGTCAGTAGACTGTAGACTGTAGTCAGTAGACTGGTGAAAACATGTTTGGTATTCTTGATTTTTGCACTGGAGGAAATTGAGGTTAAAATGAATGTTTATGTACAGCGGCTTGAAGTTCATTTTTTTCAATCTACAACCACAACCTTAAAGCAAGAGGTAAATCGTACTTGGTTTTCAAAATTTTTATCAAATACAAATCTGAAAAGTGTGGCATGCAAAAATATTCAGCCCCCTTTACTCTGAACCCCTTAAATAGAATCCACTGCAATCAATTGCCTTCAGAAGTCAATTATAGTCCTGCAGCTGTCTTAGTATAAATACAGCTTTTCTCTGAAGGCTTCAGTGGTTTGTTAGAGAACACTAGTGAACAAACAGCATCATGAAGACCAAAGAACACAAAACTCGCCAGGCAGATCAGAGATAAAGTTGCAGAGATACATTTTAAAGCAGGGTTATACTAGGGTGACCAAACGTCCGTATTTCCCGGGACATGTCCGTATTTCACATCCTGTCCTGGGTGTCCCGTTTTTTTTTTTTTTTAAGTGAGGAAATGTCCTGTAACAGTGCAATATTAGAAACAGGTCGATTTGTCCCCCCCAAAAATGATATCGTTTCGCTCAGATCAGCTGTACTGTTAATGAGGAGACAGACCGGACCAATCACGGAGCCGGTTCAGGTATTAAGTCCCGCCTCTCAGTACAAACAGCCAATCAGCTTGCTGGTTTTGCGGCACGCGGATTAGAGGCAGTGTGCTGTTGGGGAAGCCCCGCCCCCTCGCTGTGAGATTTAGCAGCGGGATCGGGCTGCAGCAGCTTCAGCTGATTTTAAAACAGAGATGGATATACGGAGATTTTTCTAACAGAAAGGGAACGGTAGGCTAACCACTTCAACTGTGATGATATGTTTCTGATAGCTGGGTAAAAATACACGTCTCTGAATCAAAACACAAAACTCACTGTGATTAATAAACTGCAGCTGTGTTAGTGAGTTTAACTTTAGAATTACCTAGATTGGGAGTCAAGGTTAAAGAAAAAATAAACTATATAGCTAATCAATATTTCATTTTCAAACTGTGTTTTCCAATTTAGGATTACAAGACTTACTGTGAGCTATAATGAACGAAAATTAAATTTAGCTAACTAGTTATCTAGAAGCCAGATGTAGTGGATAGCTAGAATTTAGTACAGTACTTTATGTTTGTAGGTTAAAGCAGTTTCTTAACCCCGATCACTGCCCTAAAATAGTGTTTTCCACCTGATCCAGCTGATCAGCTAATAAACAGTCCTTTACTGAGTTTACCTGTTTAAACCCCTTAACTCCCTATGGAGCCTAAATTTATCCAGCAGTGTATTAAACACATCAAACCACCACTTACTTTATTAAATGCCTTTAAATCAGAGAAAGCTTTAGAACATGCAGAACAGTGTTAATATGCAGTAGAATATGTAAGAACAGGGTTGAGAAATACTGCTGTAAAGTGACTTCTGTTTGTAGTTCACAGTAAGACCACATGTTCTGAGGTTTATAAAAATCTCTATGGAAAGTTACACTCTAAGAAATATAAGTACAGATTTGTACTTAAAAGAGTACAAAGCTTGTCGCTGGGGCTGTACCTTATATTGAGGCACAAAAAAGTACCTTTCAGTGAAAGTCCTTTTTTGTACCCATGGTTTTTGTGGCAGTAAAGATTATAAAGATTATAAACATTATCATCAACTAAATATGGCTCAAAAACTTGATGATACAAAATTGTCTGGCTTTCAAATAAAAAAATGTGCAATTTAAATATATATAGTTTATTAGTACAGTGATGCAGAATACTGAATGTACCCTTTGGCTGGTTAAATGGTACAAATTTGTACTTATTGCTGTTAGAAATGACTTTGTACTTCAGAGGGAACAAATCTGACCCTGTAAAGACCAGTATTGTACCTTTGAGGGTACAATTATAAAGAGTGTACCTTCGAGTACAAAAAAGTACTCATATCGTACCTCTATTTTTTAGAGTGTACATTCTTTTACATAAAAGGACACCATCTTAAAAAGAGCTCTCATTACAAAAAAAAAAAAAACAGGAGAAAATGTAAATATACAACAGAATTGACATGCCAATACATAATAATAATAATAATAATAATAATAATAATAAACAAATCTGTTATATTATTTTAAATATTAGGTTATAACTGATCATTTTTTTCATACGTATATAATTCAGACATTGCATGCATAATTTTTTCTAACATTAGTAACTGTAAGGTGGAGTAACATTATTAGTAAATTGGAGTAACATGTTTAGGTTGTAAAATCACCTTATAATAATAATTTAATTGTAATTAAATTTCCCCAAATGTTCTAGGAAACTATAGGGTGGGCTTGGGTTCATATTGGCAAATGTGTCCCCCCCAATATCAAGCCCGCTCCTACGCCCTTGCTTTTAGAGCACACACACACCTCGCTCCATAATCCATCGCCAGACCCCCTATCCCCCCCCCGACCCCACCTCAACAATCACAGTGCAGTATCACTGTTAGAGCACCCCCCCCCCCCGGTCCCGTGTGTCCTGGTTTTCAAACATGAAAATATGGTCATCCCTAGGTTATACAATTTTCATCCAACCACAATCAGATTCACTCTATCTGGATGGAGAAATATATCTGGATAGAGTTTTTTTAAACAATAATGAGCCAGAAAGAAAACAAGCGGAAATGAAATAGGAGGAACAAATCTATTTTTAGTAAGTAAGTAACGTAACAAAGTATTTGTACTACATTTGTACTTGACACCTCTGACTGTTAGCCATATCTGATGCTTCTGCTTTTAGGGGTTCTTGCCATATCTCCGCACTGCAGCTAAATCCTGTGATAAACCAGGCATGTCCTGCTGTAAGGCAGCTGTGATCAACATCTCCACAGCTCTGGGCTCCATGAGCAGCATTCCTCAGCTCTACTCCATCTTTCCTGCATTCTCCTACAGCATCAGCAAGGTAAGCTAAATCACAGCATCTTCAAATTTACAGTCGTAAATGTATAAATAAGTCCTGCCACTGTGATCAGGAGAGCGCCGGTTTGAAAACTGTTCATGCAGCTTGCCATCAGCTGCTGGAGCCCTGACAGAGAGCAAAATTGGCCTCGCTTTCCTCCCACATCACTCCTAGAGTGATGTTGATCAGCACAAGGCTGCATCTGTGAGCTGATGTATCAGAACTCAGAAGTCGCTGCGCTTTCCTCCGAGTGCTATGCTGTGATGCTACTCGGCAATGCTGCATCAGCAGCAGTTCGAAAAGAGGCTGAGTCTGACTTCACATGTATCAGAGGAGGCATGTGTTAGTCTTCATCCTCCTTGTGTTGGAGCATCACTACTGATAAGGGGAGATCTAATGAGTGGGTTGGGTAATTGGCCGTGTAATTTGGGTAGAAAATGGGAAAAAAAATTAGAAAATTGATTCAGTTAAAATTTGAGTTTCGAGTTTGCAATCACCACTGGTTTGTTATAGTTTTTTTTTTTTATTATTCAGTTTTTTTAGTTAGTAGTTGTTTTCTAGCTTGTTGTCTTTGTTGTGTTTTATTGTCTTAGTATTTGTTTCTTTTGTGTTTGTTTTATTATAACTTTAATTAAAACTTGTGACTTGCATTTGCATCCTGCCCCCAACTCGTTACACAAACGAGTCGAGTAGACATGACCCCTTCACCCTGTTAATATGGAAATTTCACCAGTGGAAGTATCATGCCGCTAAAGCTCAGATTAAATGAAACCGGATCTGTTTGTGTCTCTCAGGCTGGATTAAACATGTTGACAGTGTGTTGTTCTCTGGACCTGAAGGAGGATGGAATCCTCTGCACTGCTCTGCACCCGGGCTGGGTCCGCACCGACACAGGAGGTCCACAGGTGAGCATGATACTGCTGGAAAATGAAATCCACATCTCTATAAATGTTTTCAGCAGTGAGAAGCAAGAAGTGCTGTAAGAGACTCTGGACATGATATAACACAGTGGATCAACACCAGCAGATGACATGTGTCTCTACAAACCATCACTGATTGGTGGAAACTTCACACTAGACCTCAAGCAGTTTGGACTGTGTGTCTCTCCACTCTTCCTCCAGACTCTGCTCCCTTGATTTACGAATCAAAAATGCTAAATTTACTGATGATCAGTGATGGTTTGGAGAGACATGTCATCTGCTGGTGTTGATCCACTGTGTTTTATTATCAAGTTTAAAGTCAGTGCAGTTTTGTTTTCCCACTAAATCTTACAGCACTTCATGCCCCTCTCTGCTACTGACAACTTTTATGGAGATGCAGATTTCATTTTCCAGCAGGACTTAAACTAAACTTACACTACTAAAGTAAAATCACTTTCAGTAACACACAGTGGAGTAGATTGAGTTTTTTAATACCATGTGGTTGAAGTAGCATTAGCTTCAGCTCAGTTCTGAACACACAGAAATGCTATACTTAAAATAAAATAGTTCCATACTTCAGACTCTAACTGAACTCTCATTTACCTTCTGAGAACTCTCCTCAGTGCTGCCATTGGACAATAATGACTAGTAGGGGCATCTTGAGGACATCAGATGGCACTGTGTTTAAAAAAAAAATCAAAACTAAAATAGGATTAAAATAACTGATAAATGATCCTTAAAATGATCCTGGATCAGCTCCAGTCCTGAGTCAATATATGGGATCTGGACATCACATATTTAACACATATAACATATACTTATCATCAGTGTGATCTAGCACCCACTTGGTGCTGCTCTCACACTATTAGATTATCTGTGTGATAATTGCTTGTACTGTAATTTTAAAGTCAACTAGGAAATAGTTTCAGTTTTGTAAATTTGTTATGTGGGCAAAACTGTGGCTAAAATTGGCTAAAAATAGCTAGATTTATTTAGGATAATTTTCTTAGGATAGACTAATGTGCCTTTCTAAAAAGCTGTGAGCCTTTTATGTCTGATACAAAGCCCATGGTGGTGGTTAGTGTGCCAAGTAATCCAGCAAGCTAAAGTCATTCCACTTTGATCGGGAGATTACTGTTCGAATCCCGGTCATGCAGCTGGCCATCAGCTGTCGAAGCCCTGAGAGAGCACAACTGGTCTTGCTCTCTCTGGGTGGTTACAGTAGATGGCACTCTTTCCCCCTCATCACTCCTAGGGTGATGTGATCAGCACAAGGCTGCGTCTGTGAGCTGATGTATCAGTACTGAGTCACTGCTCTTTACTCCAAGCATTAGCGCTGTGATGCTACTCGGTGATGCTGCATCAGCAGCAGTTTAAAAAAGAGGCGGAGTCTCTCTCTCTTCACATGTATTGGAGGAGGCATGTGCTAGTCTTCACCCTCCTTGTGTTGAGGTATTACTAGTGATGGGGGATATACAGCTGACTAGTAGCTGAATGGGTGGTTCAATCGGCCTAGCTATATTGAGGGGGTAAAAATAGTCGACAATTTGAAATAAATCTTTAAAAAAAAAGGTCATGGTGGTGAAAATGCACAGTATTCACATTGCAAAACATGCAATGTCAGGTGCAATGTCATATTAAACATGTCGTTTTCCAGAGGTAGATTATATCATATCAATATCCTGTAGTTTTAATCTTTTTATAAAATGAGTGCATTACTAATTTCAAACCAAATGAGCAGTTAATGCTTAAATCCTAATTTTAAACAGTTCAGGAGTAAAAACGTGGGCTCAAATTGCTCCATCACAACATTAAAAGGCTGATATGAAATGATATGAATGTGGGGAATGTTTGGAACCGTTACGCAAGTGTTTCATTATAAGAAGGCAATTACTTTTTCACACAGGGGATTCATTTACAGCTTATTATTTGTGTTCTGTTCATTTCTGCTCCGTCTAATGTTCCATCTTTAACAATCTAAAAGCATTCATAGTGACTATGCAATAAATGAGAAAAATCCTGGGTTATTATTAGGATCATATTAAATCTCTCCAGTTGCAATAATGACAGAGAATAGCTGCTAATGTAGCAGTCACTTTTTGCAGCTAATGCTAGATATGTACAGTGCCAGTCAGTTTTATTTGTTTAAAATGTTCTACATTGTAGATTAATACTAAAGTCATCTAAAATACTAAAAAAATATATTAAATTATTCAGTTAATAGTTATTTCTTCAAAGTAGCACCTCCAGTCAGCTTTATGAAGTAGATTCACCTGGATTTCAGGCTTTCAGTTAACAGCTGTGCTGAACTCATCAAGAGTTAATAATTACTTGAATTTCTTGTTTCTTAATGTTAGTTTGAGAGCATCAGTTGTAAAGTAGTGAAGAGGTAGAGTTACAGGTATAAAGTGAATAGGCCTATTTGAATCATTTTATGACTCAAGGATTACCCATAATATGGCAAGAACTATTCAACTAAGTGAAGGAAAAAATCTTTAAGAAATCTGAAATATTTCAAGAACTTTGAAAGTGTCCTCAAGTGCAGTCGCAAAGACGATCAAAAACATTATGATGAAACTGGTGCTCATCAGGACCGGCCAAAAAAACAAATCGTCAGTGCACTTTATATATGAATTTTAAGGAATTGTAGGGAGCAGTAAAGCCACTCTGCTGATGTCCAGCGTTCTGAAGGAGTTTCAGTTCATTTTCTTCAGCAACGAGGCTGGAGCAGTATTAGCATTAGCCGCTAACCACGCGAAGTGCTAGCTCTTTCACCGTTCAGAGGTGAGTATATTGGACTGTAGTCTGCATGTTTACTGTGTTAAAACAAGCTATGTGGGACGAACCGCTAGCTAATAGTGCTAATATCACCCTGGCTTACCGGAACACTCAGGGTTCCTCAGTGTAGCGCCGTCAGGTGGCATTTACTAGCATTAAGCGCTGCTAACCACGACTAGCACTGCTGCTATCCGATCAGTTGAACAAATTGCAAATCTAAGCATACTGTAAATAAACGGAAGCGCGGTACTCACCCAAATTAACAGTTTTCAGGAGAGAAATCTCTGTAAATAAATATCCAAAAAGAGGAAAAAACTGCTAAAAGTGGAAGGAAAACATGGCGACATCCCTGTTCCTTACTATTGTTGCTTAAAATGCGCCTTATGTATGAAAACAGACCAAAAAGTAGACGTTCATTGATAGTGTGCCTTATAATCCAGTGTGACTTATAGTCCATAAAATAATATAACAATATACTAATACATAGAAGTGTTAAACTGTATAATGCTTCTGCTTTTACTACTGTTGATGTGCATTGCAGCCATCTTGGATTCTTAACTCTTTCCTAAGGCTTTCTTGTGGAAATATTACAGTTTAAATGTATTACTTGGAACTAGGAAATTTCAGCTTCCAAGTTATAATGGACCACAGCATGAGCTTCCATCTCTCTTTCTCTCTGTTAGGCACCCATGGAAGCGAAGCAGAGTGTTGAGGGTCTGCTGAAAGTGATGCAAACACTCACTGAAAAGAATAACGGTGGATTCTTGGACTACACTGGAAAAACTGTGCCCTGGTGATCCAATTTATTTCTTTTGAAAGTTTACTCAAGTTTTCCTATGTATAAATATGCTCAGTGGCTGTAAAGAACCTTAATAATCAATAAATAAATAACAAAAGACTTAAAAGTATGCACTTTTTTGGTGTATTTTGAACTTTTGCTTTTAAAAAAGTAAAATGAAAAATAGGAATGAATGTGAAATGGAGTCCAGCTTTCAGACACTATAGAGAGTTTTCTGCCCCACTTGATCCCTAGATGCGAGGCTCACGCAGGTTGCCAGATTGACATACAGTCTTTCTATGGTTACTCTATGCTTACTCCCAGCTATGGTCAGCAACCTTACTGAAGCTCAGTGATTACCTGTTCAGCAATAAAATAGCCAGCTTACCCATTTCCGTGGCTGCAGCACACTGTCTCCATGCTATTGTCTATAACTGGAAACCCTGAGTGTGGAAATGGGACTGGGGGAATGGCGGTGGGCAGATTCAGAAGCTAAATTAAGCTAAAAGATTTCCGTGACACACCACACAGTTCAAATACGAAAATACTGGCTGAAGCTCTACTGACAAGAGCTGCCAGTGCTTAAACTCAATATGTTTCCTTAATATCTGATGATACATCCTGATTATGTTTTGAATTACTACAAAGAAATGGAATCCTTAAATGGTGCCTTAAATTATAAAATAGACACAACACAAAAATGTTTATTTAGGTTTTTTATTCAGTTGATGATGAAACAACAAAAATAATACATCTAGTATTAAGTCACCATTTTAGAATCATCTACACATCACACATTCCTAAATGTACTTCAGCTTCCCACTAATTGTGAAATATATTTCATATATTTGAACAGGAATAGCATCCTTTAATCAGGTTGTACATATAAAAAATATCAATCTGCACCCAGGCTGGTTTTATTTTAGAAAAAGCATATTAAATGATGTGTAACTTATAACTTCAATAAAAGCAGATTTGTGAAACATTTCCACTATATTTCCTTGATTTTATTTCATAGATGTTTGAACAAAAGCACACACGACTGAATTAACGAACAAGAATCAGGTAAGGAGGAAGAATAGGAAAAACACATAAAGAATCAAAGAATCGCTCAGCAATTTGGATGTGTTAAAAAAGTGACCTTTGCCTTAAGTTTGTTTGGAAAATCAAACCTTTCCTGACCAAAAAGACATAACAAGACATAGAAAGAATTTAGGTAATTGAGATGAAGAATTTGTGAAAACTCAACAATTATAGGAGTTTCTGTGTAGACTGCAGTAAAGAACATGTGAGGAACAGTTTAATGAGTGTTTAATAAAATAAAATCAAAATTGGGAGGAGGAAAATGCCTGAAGCCAATTCCTCCAATACAACATCCTGTTAATACGATTTCTACCTTGTACACTTGTTCATGACAAGTCTCTCCCCTTTCTTCCATCTCTTTCAAATTAGCAAAGATAATTTATTTAATAAAACAAAGCAGACTCGTAAGAAGGGGAGGGGTCATCACACACAATACTGTTGCACATGCTTTGCTGTCTTGGGACTTTTTTTACATCTATAGTTTGTGTCATTTTATTTAAAAAAATGTAATTTAAGCCATTCTTCAAAGACTGTCAATACATATATTGGAGATACCCTCCTGCTCACTTTTAGAAGACACTGTCACCAGGTGGCGCTATTCCACACAGCCACTTTGACCGGGCAGATCTTCAGAGGGCCTGGGTTACTGCCGTTGATGTTTGCCCCGGGGCAGAAGAACGGAAACATCCTCTCTGTAAACTGGCCAGTGAAGGTGTAGATGGCCGTCAGGTCCAGAGAGTTGGAGAAACTCACCTCCCCGGCCTCGTAATCCAGCTTCACCCTCACCCTCTCCAGACGGCCGCTGACGTCCAGCAGGGTGGGCGGGGCCGTCATAGCCGTGTAGCGGCCGTCAGACAGAGCTATGTTCCAGGAGCCTCCTTCTGGACCTCCTGAGATCTTACCCTTCCTCGATATCGACTCCTTCACCACACCGATGACCCAGTCCTTGTTCTCCCCCACCTCCACCTCCCAGGCGTGGCGGCCCGAGGTGAAGCCCTCGGATCCCAGCACGAACACGAAGTGGTCGAAGCGCTCTGGGTTGTCCGGCAGCTTCTGTATGACCCCAGTGTTGCTCACTCTGCTCAGGTTCCTGCTCAGGGACAGGCAGGGGTAGGCCGTGTTGGGGTCCAGAGTCACTGGAACTAAAAAAAAAGGGCGGGAAATGAGAGATGTTGAAGAAGACGGTCATGAAGTGTGGGTGCCATTTCCTTGTAACTCTTCCAAATTAAACTTTTTTTTTTTGTATATTTTTTTCAACTCTGTATCTAATAACACATGTATTTAACTATTCAAAACACTACTGGTACTGGTCAAACTCAGTCAATTCAGCTTTACTGAATTTTCTACAAGGTTTCTGAGCTGAAGATGGTTACAAAACTCACTCCTGTTACTGGCACTCATTCCTGTTACTGTACTTTTATGATTTGAGCAACAGGAATGAAAGTAACAGGAATGAGTTTTTATCACAGAATTAGCAAAAACATGAAAAAGAGCTAAGTGGTGGCTAATCTAATAGAATGATAACACTGAGCAAAATGTGTATTTTAAAAATGAACAATGGCACCGATTCGGTGATACATGATGAGTCAAAAGACTTCAGGTAGAAGTAAGAAAATTGAAAATTTAACTCTTTATCTCACTTAAGTGGTGTTAAATGTTGACACTATTTAACAGAGCTGCATATTTCAAGATAAAATAAACTAACATTCTTAACATTTAAGATAAAGTGCATCCACTTCTTTAATTGGACACAACGAGACATCGGCACCGCCCTGTTACATAATTATAGGCCAACAAAAACAAATAAAACTACTACTGTGCTTAAATTAAATTTCCCATGCAACAGGTAAATAGACTGGCAGAGAGGAAGCAGAGATTTAATTTAATCCAGTATTAACTGCAGTATTCAAGTCCTTCAATACACACTGTAAAGGTCTGACCCATAAAATTCTCTTGACCGTAGCACTTACTATATTCCACCAGGCCCTGCATTTTCTCCCACACGCTGTACTTCAGAGAGCTCACGTGCTTGGCCACATTGATCAGAGCAGCTGGAACCTTCTCCGGCTCCACGAACGTTAACTGAGTCCTGCAAGCGCAACAGTGAGATCAATCAGCACACTGTGGATTTAGGATAAATATAGGCGTGTATGTTTCTCGGTCGAGCGCACTGACCTCTTCTTTATGAGCTTGTAGTGCTGCAAACAAAAGACAGGAACAGAGGAGTCAGAGTCAGTGTAAACATGCAGACTGTTAAAGGAGAACGATGGTGTAAAATTGACTTTTGGTGGAGTAAAACATGGTAAAGAGGATTAACTTTTGTTGAAAAGCCCACCTCCGCTTTCCCACAGCTTTCTGAGAGCCAGTAATTTTTTGCAGTTTGTCCAAACATGCTTTAGAATGGATGACATAGGGAATATTTTATCCCTGCAGATAGATAAATCACTTTTTACACTGTTCTCCAGGTTCAAAGTAGCTCCACACCTCATTGGTAGAATCCGGAGAGCCCTGACATTTAAAACGATGAATTAATAACTTTAAAAGTGCACAAGAAGCTTATTAAAACCACTGTTTACAACCCATAGAGTAACCTATTGTCTTGTGCAATTTTAAAGTGTTTTTTTTTCATGGACAATTACCCACTATCGCTAGTGATGCCCCAACACCTGGAGGGTTAAGACTAGCACACGCCTCCTCCGACACATGTACAGTCAAACTCCGCCTCTTTTCAAACTGCTGCTGATGCAGAACTACCAAATAGCATCACAGCGCTAAAGCTCGGAGGAAAGCGCAGCGACTCGTTCCAATACATCAGCTCACAGACGCAGCCTTGTGCTGATCCACATCACCCTTTGGAGTGATGTGGGGAAAGAGCGCCATCTACTGTACCCACTCAGAGAGAGCAAGGCCAATTGTGCTCTCTCAGGGCTCCGGCAGCTGATAGCAAGATACATGAACAGAATTCGAACCGGCGATCTCCTGATCATAGTGGAAACGTTATTAGTGCCTCGTTTTAAATGTCAGCACTCTCCAGATTCTACCAATGAGGTGTGGAGCTACTTTGTGCTCGGATAACAGTGTAAAAACCATTTATCTGCAGGAGAATAAAAAAGCCCCATATCATTCATTCTAAAGCTAATGTTTGAACAAACTTGAAAAAAAAATTCTGGATCTCAGAAAGCTGTGGGAGAGCAGAGGAGAGCTATTCAACAAAGGTTAGTACTTTGTATCATGTTTTACTACAACGAAAAAAATACATTTTACACCAGACTTCTCCTTTAACATTGGTAATTCCACAGTATAATACAGGCGAATACAAGCTCTACAAGCTCATACCTGCAGGAAGAGCGAGTCAGCGTTGGCGATTTCGTCATCTATGGCCTTGACGGCGTGGGAGAAAGTGAGGATGTCACGTGTGATGTTATCGGTCTTCTTCTTCATCAGGTGCTTCCTCTCCTCCTCTTCCTCAGCCAGCTGATCCAGTCTTGCCGCTTCTTCTTTCTCCAGGAACTGTCTCAGCTCAGCAAAGTCGTCCTTTATCTGCTTCTCTGCCTGCTGCCTTTGATTCTGTTGAAAAAAAAAAAGAGAACAACACTAAGATACATGATGGAAAGGTGCGATTGTTCTTGTGAGGAAAAAGTTAGGACACACCCATAGTTAATTAGTACTTAAAATGTATAACTTATGTAAAATTAGAATGAGGTGCAGCGCATCAGCTGCAGGTGACTGAAGAATGATGAGGTGTTGAGTGGGCCAGAGGTCTAAAGCACTGCCACTAAGATGGGAAGACCGCTGGCTAGAATCCTGGTCATCCAGTCTTGGCACAAATAAAATAGATTATCATTTTCATCTGCAGTATTTTCATCTGTTCTGAATATTTTTCTTACTCATAAGAGACACACTTCTGTTGCCCAAGTGTTAATCATAAGCTTGTTATATTTCACTGTAAGTGCCCAATTTCTATTTTTTGTTTTTAAAGATTAAGTATCAGCAGATATTGACATGAAAAATATGAGAATCAGTATCATTACATTTTCATATCAATACATCCCCCATTTTAAGCAAACTGCTGTTCTCTCAGTAATCCTGCAGTAAATTGCTCTTAAGTTACTTTATTTCTGTAGTTCAGTTTAAACATGTGAAACTGAGTGATCTATTTAAAGCATTTATTTTTTTTTATTGGTGATGATTAGGGCTTACAGTCAATAAAAATCCAGAAGTCTATTCTCAGAAAATTGTGGGCAGTGTGCCACATCTCCATAAAAGTTGTCAGCAGCAGAGGGAAGCATGAAGTGCTGTAAGGTTTTGTGGGAAAACAAAACTGCACTGATTTTAGACTTGATAATAAAACACAGTGGATCAACACCAGCAGATGACAGACATGACTCTCCAAACCATCACTGATCATCAGTAAATTTTTACATTTTATTTAAAGTAAATCAAGGGATCAGAGTCTGGAGGAAGAGTGGAGAGACACACAGTCCAAACTGCTTGAGGTCTAGTGTGAAGTTTCTACAATCAGTGATGGTTGAGATGCACTAGTGAATTCACCGCTAAAGAATGCGTGGTTTGTTTCTGCTCACGGTGTAAATGATTTGGAACGTTCAGTCTGGTCTCTGTTGATACCTTGATGTGCACAGTGACGTCGTCATGCTCCTGCTTGGCCTCGTAAAGGCGGCGCAGGTTTTTCTTCATGGGCACGAGCTCCTTTCTCAGCTCCATCTGCAGAGCAGAGATAATGTCAGTCTAAGAAAAAGCAAGCACACAGCACCATAACAGCAGATACTCAAATCATCAGCATATCAGCAGAGATAATGCAGCGGATCATTGCACACAACTTTTTTTTCAGTTTTTATCTTACAATGATTTGATAGTGTACTAACAACACACTGTTTAATGAGAGTTTCTTTATACTGGGCATTGGTGATATGTCAGCAGACACTTCTAAACAATGTAAAACAACAATAAAAAATAATAAAGAACAGAATATGCAGATGCCAGAGACTGTAAAAAAAAGATGGATGCCGTGTCGCCGTTCCCATGCATTCAATGAAAATGAAGCCAAAATCTTCCGCCATGTTGGCGATCCTGATACCCGAGTCTGCGCAGTAGAGACCAGAGGAGGGAGAAAGACTGTGAAGAGACAGCCCACTCATTTAAATAAACCCGCCCCTGAGGGCTGCCTCGAGGTCACAGGCTGCAGAGCGGAGCAGAGCCATGTAACCAGCCCTTTTACAATAACCACACCTTTTAGAATAGAGCTGAATAACGTTTTAATAAACGAATTCTGTGGGGATATAAAAATGTGACAATATAAGCAGAGGTTACACTAGCTGTTGCATTTAAATAATGGAGGTAGAATTACAGTATATTGGAAAAAAAAAAAAAAACGTGATTGAAAGTGGCTGTTTTGCCACTTTTTCTGTATATTTGATCTTATTGTAACTATGGCTGAGGAGCTCAATCAAAAGACTGTTACCTAAATTAATCCTTAGATCTTATTGGTTTATTTTTAAAATACAATTTTTGGGAAATTCACTAGAATCGCTCAGTGCTCAGTGTCCTCATGCTATTATTATTTAATATATGATTGGATGGCAGAGTGAATCTTCACAGTTAAAAAGCAGCTAAATAAGAAACCCTGCAGTTCTGCCCAGGTGGAGAGAACCTGGAGAAAAACATGGTGGTTAATCAGTAAAATACTCGTTCCTCGAAAACGCCTGCAGTGTTTTTTAAAACTCAGATTATTGACAAAACAGCATGCTTGAGTGAAGCTGATGGAGGATGGTGAAAGACTAAAGCACAGAACGAGACGTACTGTAGCCTGTGCACTTACGCTTCATTACATCATTATATCTGCTGAAGTACAGGCTGGAATATTCTTTGCTCCAGCACTTTTTCACTGAGGATTACACAAAAAAAATGAAAAAAATTGTGCACAGGGACATTTCACATAGCTAACCCACATACTGATATACACGGACATGCCAAACATCACGTGACAGCAGTATGTAAACTGATCCTGATATTTCAGCACATGGGGTGATTTAGGAATGCACACACCTGTATATGTTCTGAGGTGTTATCTTGTGAGTGAGACTGGAGATTGGCCAGTGTGCTCATGGCAAGGCATTGAATGAATTAGGATTTGAAGTAAGATTGAGGCCTGATAGTTGGTACAAGATGGATAAAGCATTCAATTTATGTAGTTGTGTGATTATTTAACATTTTATATTTAACATATAATCATAGAGGGCATTACTACCTACAGTGGACAGAGCAGTGGTAGAATGTGGTAACAATTGTGACCGGCGGTGTCTGACTAGAACTGTCCGTGTGAAAAGACAAGCAACTCTGGCAGAGGTTCATCTAAATCTACAGTATATTCAATTAAACAGGCCCCAGTAAAATATACAGCTCTGGAAAAAAAATAAGAGACCACTGTAAAATAATCAGTTTCTCTGATTTTGCTATTTATAGGTTTGTGTTTGAGTAAAATGAACATTGTGCTTTTATTCTATAAACTGCAGACAACATTTCTTCCAAATCAAAAAAAAAAAATGTAATTTATAGCATTTATATGCAAAAAAATAAGAAATGAAAAAAAAAATACAAAGCTTTTAGACCTTAAATACAACAAATACAACAATGCAGATGCAAATACAACAAGTTCATATTCATAAAGTTTGAAGAGTTCAGAAATCAATATTTGGTGGAATAACCCTGGTTTTTAATTATAGTTTTCATGCATCTTGGCATCACGTTCTCCTCCACCAGTCTTACACACTGCTTTTGGATAACTTTATGCTACTCACTCCTGGTGCAACAATTCAAGCAGTTCAATTTGGTTTGATGGTTTGTGATCATCCATCTTTCTCTTGATTATATTCCAGAGGTTTTCAGTTTGGTAAAATCAAAGAAACTCATCCTTTTTATGTGGTCTCTCATTTTTTTCTTTTTTTCTTTAGCTACCATGAGAAATGGCAAAAGTCACAGGACAAAATACTATTTTGGCAACCAAATTTCAAAAACTAGTACAAGTACTAACAAATATATTGTAATTAAAGGATGTATGTATTATATATATATATATATATATATATATATATATATATATTAATGTTTGTATGCAGTACTTTCCCTACCCCACTAAATCAATAGATAATGTAATGCAATATCAAGCTGTTCCCTACAGCGTTTTTCTCAGCGTGTTTCTGAGATGCTGAATTATTTATCCATATCAGGACTCTGACCAGTAAGTTTGATGGATGTTGATGTCAGGGGACAGTGTGGTCAAGCTTCCATCCAATCAGAAGCTCACCTTGAGGTCATGTGCCGCCTCCTCCATGGGACACACGCGGTGGCCCTGGTGCTTCTTGGACGTGTGGCACACGCAGCAGAGGAGCTCCTCGTCATCCTGGCAGAAGAGCTTTAGAGGCTCTTTGTGGGCGGGGCACAGGTCAGGAGGCCTGGACAGAAGGGGGAACAGGGGGAAGAGGTTCGTTAATTCTGCTGATGATGAAACGTTTGGGAACCAATTGCCAGACAACAAGTCGATGCAATTTCTAAACTATAAATTATTATATATTATATACATAATCCTCTTCCCTAGCAACCGTCTTGGATTCCATGCCAACCATCTAGCAACTAACCTAGCAACCACCTGGCATACCGTACCAGCCATTAAGCAACTACTCTAGCAATCTCATAGATTTCCAAACTAACCATCTATAAAGTAGCCATAGCACCATAGCTACCATAGCAACCATCTTTCAACCAGTCATACTTCAAAAAAATTATACAATTTTTTTATTTCACTTATATGTAACATCTGTAAAACCACCTGGGATACCATACCAACCATTAAGCAACTACTATAGCAACCTCATAGAATTCCAATCCAACCATCTAGCAACTACCACAGCAACCACCATAAATACCATACCCATCATCTAGCACATTCCCATGCAACCACCTGGGATACCACACCAGCTATTAAGCAACTACTCTAGCAACCACCTAATATACGAAACCAACCATCTATCAAATATCCTAGCAACCACCTTGGATACCATACCAATCAAGCAGCAAATACCCTAGCAACCACCTGAGATATGATACCAGCCATTACGCAATTACTCTATCAACCTCCTAAGATTCCAAATCAACCATTTGCAACTGCCCTAGCAACCAACTAGGTTACTACACCAACCATTTAAAACATACCCTAGCAACTGCTTCAGATACCATAAAAAAACAAGTAGCAACTACCTTAGTAACTAACCTAGTAACTAACCTAGCAACCACCTGGAATACCATACCAGCCATCTGGCAACTAAACTAGCAACTACCTGGGATACCATATCAGCAATTAAGCAACTACTCTATCATCCACCCACCTAGGATATTAAACCAACTATCTAGGATCCATCATAGCAACCATCATTTTGACCAATCAGACTTCAGACCAACCATATACAGTATCAACAACCTAGCATACCCAGGCAACCTACCTAGATACTCCGTTGGGGGATGCAGCACCTCTGAACCCGTTGGTCTCCAGGCCCTTCTGCTCCTGCACCAGAGTATCACAGACGTTCTTCAGCACCAGGCTGACGGTGGGTTCCGTCAGAGAGCACCTCCTCCTGCAGACAGGACACTCGCGCTTGGTCCCCTTCTTGTTCCAGAACTGGTGCAGGCAGCCCCTGCAGAAGCTGTGACTGCAGCGCAGGACCACAGGGTCCGCGAAGATCTCGCAGCACACAGGACACGACAGCTGGTCCTCCACCGCCGCCCGCGAGTTAGAGGTCAGGGCCCGGGGCCTCAGGACCGCAGTCACTTTAGGGCTGAGGAGCATCCCGGCCCTCCCGGGTTGGGAGGAGGCCCTGGGCCTTAGAGGCATTTCTTTAAGCAGCTTCAAACACTGCAGTCTAAAGTCTAGACCAGCGAGATCAAAGCCAGTGTCATTAACTTTCACCATAACAGATCAAAAGATAACATACAAAAATGTTACAGTCTGTTTTAATGGCTCAAACCCTTTATTTAGTGGATCAAAAGCCTCTTCAATCTTCAATTCCTTTTTTCTTATTTGATGGATCAAAGCCAAATAACAAAATATTTTTTACTCATTTAAAAGATCAATGCCAACTTACAAAATATAATTTTTTCTCTTATTGGAAAGATCAAAGCCTACACACAAAATGTAAGTAAAAGTTTTTCCTCTTTTGATGGATCAAAGTCAACCTTTTCAATTATTTGATGACCAACATACATAATGTTTTTTTTACGCTTATTTGATAGATCAAAGTCAACTTACAGAATGCTTAATTTTTTCTTGTTTAAAAGATCAAAGCCAAGCTACAAAACAGTATTTTTCCTATTGTTTGATAGATTATTTTTCTTTTTTTGGGATCAAAGCCAGCTTACATATACAAAAAAATATACAAAAAAAGCCAACGGACAAAATATAAATTTTACACTTTTGACAGATTAAAATAACAAAACGTTCTCACTTATTTAATGGATCAAAGTCATTTTCAACGTTTTTTTTTTTTTTTTACATTCGATGAATCAAAGCCAATTTACATTTTAGCTTTTTCTCGTTTGAAAGATCAAAACTAACATACAAAATGTTTATTTTTCTTTCTTATTTGATGGATCAAAGCTGAATTAAAATATTTCTCACTCATTTTCAAAGCAAACTTACAAATTATTAATTTACAATTATATATGATAAATCAAAGGCAATTAACCTTTATTTGACAGAACAAAGCCAACTTTACAAAATGCTAATTTACCAATTATTTGAAAGATCAAAGCCAACTAACAAAAGGTTGAATTAATTCATTAAAAGGCCGAAAAAGTTCAACTTACCCACAGCTTTGTGTTATTCCTTTTTCCTGATCGACCAAATTTAGTCTTCAGACAGGCCAAAATCAATTTCCATCTTCTAAAAGATCAAATTGAAATACCAGAGGTTTCTCTAATAATAAGCAAATGTTTAATAAGGCAGGATAATTCTGCAGTGCTGTGGCCCTCCAGGATCAGAGTTGTCACCCTTATCCAGAGTCAGTTTTGGCTTAGTGTTAGTCCAGTGAAACACGTGGAGGTCGATTCTAAGAAATGACGCTTGCCGTCGGCTCTTCACTATTTTACTCTTAGAGACCCGCCCACATGTGTACAGTGTTCCACCCCAGAAGAACAGGCTCTTTTATGGGATCATCTCCATCCAGTGACGGACTGACCACACTAGAGTAAATAAGACCAACCCACAGGTGCACTTTATCACCTCCTCCTGCTGTATGGAGTTTGGGTCAGGTCAGATCACTACAGGATCGCAGCCACTTCACAGGGAAAACAAACACTACTGATGTGGGAAATATGAGAGATGTTTGCTGTAAACATCAGTGTTTTGGAGACTCGGACAGTGTTGACTATAGCACGCACGCCTGTGCTCTCCTCGGGGCGTACAACAACTTCTGTAAAAACTGTACTCTAATATCTTTATTAGATCTGGGTGGAATATTCATCGTGTTTTCCAATAAATATAAATGTACAGGTGAATCTCAAAAAAAAAAAATTAATGTCATTGAAAATTTACTTTATTTCAGCAACAAACTACTGATCTATTTTAAGTGTTTATTTCAGCCAATGAAAACCCAAAAATTAGTATCTCAGACAATTAGTATATTATATAAAGACCAACTGGTACTTTTGAAAACGTGGGCAGTGTGCCAAGTCCTGCTGGAAAATGAAATCTGCATCTTCATTAAAGTTCCCAGCAGAGGGAAGCATGAAGTGCTGTAAGATTTTGTGGTAAAACAAAACTGCACTGACTTTAGACTTGATAATAAAACACAGTGGATCAACACCAGCAGATGACATGTCTCTCCAACCATCACTGATCATCAGTAAATTTTACATTTCATTTGTAAATCAAGGGAGCAGAGTCTGGAGGAAGAGTGGAGAGACACACAGTCCAAACTGCTTGAGGTCTAGTGTGAAGTTTCCACATTCAGTACTGATGATTAGTCCTGCACATCAATTCACATTGACTTTTGGCTGAACCAATCAGTGTAGTAGATTTTTCCAATGAACTGCGTTCTTCACGTTTGAAAAAGAAAAAAAAGCAATGATGTTATTTTGTCATATTTTTCGAAGAATACCTGAAAACATACTTAAATGTGGTATATCATGATATATATCGTTATCGTGATATACAAAATTCCATATCGTGATATATGATTTTTCCCGTATCGCCCAGCACTACTAATAAGTAAAGAAAGTGTTTTGCCTGTTCATTCACTTTAATAGAAGCTACTACTACATTGCTTTTAATATGAATTTACCTTGCTTAGTGTTGAACCTCATTTGACCTAAGGAGTCAATCAGATTTCATGAAGAATGTTAAAAAATGTCTTTTAAACTTCACTATAATAAAGTTAAGGCTTTATCTTAAACTTATCTTAACTAGCACCTGTCAAAACCTGTCACACCCGTCACACACAAGCCAAACAATTCCAAGAGTTCAGATCACCCACATTGATGTCACTCAACTGGAGAAAAACAGGCCCGGTATTTCCAAGAACTGCTGTAAGAAAACACAAACACTAACACATACTCCCACATTACCATCCCCACAGGAACAAAACATGCAGAACGGATCGATAAAAAACAAAAAAAAAAAAGTTACGACTCAAGTCATAGTGCTTTGTTCATTTTAATGATGCTGAGAAATCGGTGCAATAAGTAACAACTGAGTAAACAATATTCCTGCCCTGACGACATGATTGACGACATAAGACTCTGAATCATGATTATTATTGCGCTTTAAACGGTAGTCCAAGACTTGTAACATTGTAACAGTCTAACATTGAAACCATCAAAGACCAAGACAGTATCAAGTGCAACGAACAGCATCTAATAACTTTTCTTAAAAACAGGTTTTAGGCTATTATACATCCAAACAAGCACTGAAGGAAGACAAAGCAAATCATCAACAACAGACCTGGCTTCGGGCGCATTGTAAAAAGCAACACCGGAAACCAAGAAGTAAAAAAAAAAAAAAAAAAGGAAAAGAAAGTACAAAGAAATCTGATTCCGACATTAAACAAGATTAGCCAGAAAAAGAGTCACAGCTAAATACTGAAAAACGAACGCTTTGGTTCGTCACCATATGAAACACATCTGGTCCAGACTGTTGGTGCTTCTCATTATACCAGAGTCTGGAAATTCATCTGATATCTAAACTTCATTATATATCAAACCCATCCCAACCCCAAACCCTTACCTCTACTAAATGTGTCTCATGTCTGCAAACATTAAGCCACATTTGCGTAACTGTAACATCCAACATCCAATCTACACTCTTAGGGTGTACTCACACTAGGCAATCCATGTTGTGCCCATGCACATTTACCTCCCCCAAAACACGGCTAGTTTCACTAGTGTAATCGCTCCTAACCATGGATGATGACGTCAGTGATGTTCCTGTAAACAAACATGGCTTGATGTTGTGTTGAATTCAGCAGCCCCACCAGGAAAAGCACCCTCTCTCTGGAGTGTGCACTATGGCGCTATGTATGTAACCGTGACTGAGATAACCGTGACTTTTGGTGCATATTTCTAAGTAAGTTAAAGCAGATTATATCCTATTGTCTCGCTTTTATCAAGAAGACTGTATATATGCGCTCCCGAGAGAGGGTGCTTTACATGGTGGGGGTGCTAAATTCACAACAATGCACAACAATGGCAAGCCTACTGAGCAGTGATCAATGACGTAAGTGAGCTTGGGAACGGATTGTTTAAACGCAGTGTGAGTGCAGGTCAGCGGGGGAGTGGGGAGGGGGAAGAACTCTGCTCCAGCACAATTCAACCAAACCGTGCCTAGTGTGAGTACACCCTAAAATATAAATAAAGCTGCTACAAAGGATTCTTTGAGTCGTATCACATGACAAAAAAAAAAAAAAAAATCAATCATCTTAACATTAAGTGAACATTTCTTCTTTCAACCTTCAAAATGTTTTTTCACTTACTCACTTACAGTCTCTTTTGCAAGAGCTGATCTTTAAAAAAATAAAAAATAAAAAAAAACTATTTCTATATTAAAATATATCCCTCAAAGAACACTGTGTATCATCTTTATTTTTAGGATTTTTAAGAGTGTATAACACTGTAATAAGAGATACGAGATCCCAAGGCCAAAGAATTCTCTCTCAAATCTCTCCAATGTCTCTCTCAAAAGCTATAATAACGAAGATCTTGAAATCATGGCCTTGTTCCAGTTTGACATTTAAATAAGACCTCAAGGATGTTTTTTCTTTCTTTTTTTTCAGTGCTCAAAGCCGGAGATGATGCAACAGCTGAAATACTGCTGGTAATATTCTATGAATACTGCTTTAATACTGATCTGTTAGAAAACCGTTCTCAGAAGTTTGGCAATAGGCTGCAGTTCACCAAAGGTTTACTAAATAACAGTAACGGATATTAGAAAATGTAGTGTACACACCTCTCTCGTTTGCTCACTCATAAAAACAAGCTTCTATATCACTTCTGGAGGAAGTGGGAATGTGTGCCATGTGAAAGGAATAATCAAGGGTTTTTCCATCTATTCCAAATTGCAAAGAAACTAATAAATGACAACCAAATGTTTGTATGTTTGTGCTCACAATCTGTAAGATACATGATGGTACATGGTAAGACATTACGAGTTTTTATTAAATTTTTATTCGTAACTTGTTTTTTTACGAGTTTAATTAATAGAGTTCAATTAAATTAATTGGTTTTCATGAACCACCTGTTTGGGGTCAATGTCCTGTAGAAACACCTGAGAATCCCACCGCCACCATGCTTTAAAGCTGGTGTTATGACTATTTCAACAGATTTACTTTTCAAATAATTTCCTTTTTTTTTTTTTTTGTGCAGGTTTTCATTTCAACTAAGCGGAGGCACATATGCACAATTAACCAGTTGCTTAAAAGACTGAGGCTAGCTGATTAAACAAATAGAATCTGATGTGCCTCTATTGTATTAAAATATCTATATGTATGAATTATTTTAGGTAGAAAAACCCTAAAATATTCCTTTGAAAGGCAATCTACCAAAAATAAAGTTTACAGTGCAGTCACTTTTACTCAGTTTACAGGCTTCAAAACCAGCTATTTTTAATCCAAATCACCTTCCATCAATATCTAGGGCATGCTTTAATTTGTCCCACACACTCTTTTTAATAAACACGTCTGTCCAGACCCATCACATAGCCTGTCTGAGAAGAAAAGAGTGAATAACTGCTGGAATCTTTGGAAACATTTGGGGGAAAAAAGATGATACAACTTTAAGTATCATTTCATACAGATTCATACTTGAGATTCTCAAAGTATCTCAAAACATCACTGCATTTTTTTGTTGCTATTATAAAGTGGACACTGTTCTGGACATTTAAGACAGCCAGTGTGTGGAAAACTTGTTCTAGAATTTGGAGACAAATGTCTAATTTAGGGATGCATCGATACCATTTTTCCTAACCGAGTACAAGTATATATATTTTTGTTCTCGCCGATACCAAAACCTATTCCGGATTAATTGATCAGGATAAGGATTACGTAATAGGGTAGCTGTTAGTGTAAAAAAGTGCTTATATAAATTTTGGGGGCTGGGGCTCAGAGTGGTTTAAAGTGACTAAGTCGCTATCACTATGATCGAGAGGTCGCTGGTTTGAATCCCGGTTATGCAGCTAGCCATCAGCTGCTGGAGCCCCTGAGAGAGCATAATTGGCCTTGGTCTCTCACGGTGGATAGTAATGCTCTCTCCCCACATCACTCCAAAATGTGATGCTGCACAGCTTCTTACAGGGTACTTCATGAATTATGTTTTTCTGAACTGCTGGTGTTTAGACAGTTGTATTCTCTCTATATATCTCTCTTTTTTTTTCTACTCATTTTCTCACTCGTTCCATCTCCAGTGCTGTGGTTCTGCGGGAATCAGTATGTATAATTCGGACTTGAGCGATAAAAGTTTATCATTATCTATCTATTATTCAGTGCAGCAATGTGCAATAGGAATTGGATGTTGGTATCGGGGCCTCGGTTTCGCGAGCACGAATACATTTGAATGGTATTGGGCCCGATATTGATCGGTATCGGTATTCATGCATCCCTAGACAAAATTATGCATAGGAGTGTGTGGAATGAACAACAGCATGCCATCCATTAATTAAAAAAAAAAAAAAAAACATAGAAAGGCAATTTGGTTAAAAACATCACTGAGGCTTCATTCCTTCATATAAAACAAGACAATATAAAGAATATAAAACATGACAGTACATGCTTGAAGGAGTCATTGTAGTGTAACATCTTTTAAAGTGGTTCCAAACTGCACTGTACATGCAAGAGCCAGAGCAGCACTACACAGTGTATGCTGACCAGCAGGCGTATATACGTGTATGTGTGTGTGTGTGTGTGTGTGTGTGTGTGTGTGGTTCTACACTGTGTTGTGCTGGCTGTGCTTTAGAGCTGCACAATATATAGTGTATTATGAACTGCAGCACTCAGGGTTTTAGACAGTCAAATTTACTGTAGTACTTTTTCCTTTTTGGAAAAATAATCTGGATCCAATTCCCCTAAAGCATTCTAGACCCTGTTCACACCTGGTAGTTTCATGTGACCATTATCTGGATTGTATCCTGGCAAGACTTTAGCCACATGCATTTATACTTGGTACTCAAATGCATCTCGGATGTGTGTGTTTACACTTCTATAACACATGGCTTAATTGAGTGTTACATCACCTCCTAAAGCGGTTTGAGCAATCGGATTTGTATCTGGTTTTAATACACCTATTGTGGTGTTTCAAGTAAATCAGCGACCCTGTTTACACCTGGTCACTTCATGCATCTTGAGACTCATGATTATATCTGGATAAGACAAAACCATATAAAAATACAAGTGTAAACACAAACAAGACATTTAAACCAGATTTAACATTTAAACCAGATACTCAGAAATCCAGTTACTCACACCACTTCAGGAGGTGATCTGAGATGCACTCAAGCCCCCTCCAGTACAACTAAAACTATTCCTAGCACCTATCAAAACACCAGCAAACATATTAGCCATTAAACATAACAGCCATATAATATCGTTTGTGGTAATACCACAAGCATTTTTGACACAAAAAAAAAATCATATCATAATAATTATAATATTAAATTGAGCCTATTTTGTATTTGTTTAGCTATTTACGTGTTATTTTTTGTTTTTGTTTGTTGGCTGTTGATACTCGAGCACCTATTATGCTGCTCTTTAGTTTTGATGGTAGATTTTTATTGTATTACTTTATCTATGTAAGTCTTTGTAAGAACTTAAATTTTTATATATTTTTTTTTCATATTTGTTTTATTGCAGTAGACACTCTTAGTAGTCACAGTAGTCAATCTGTCTTTAAATGCATGTTTTATTATATTGCCAAAAATATAATTATCGCATAAATACCCAGAAATATCATTATATTATTTTTACAAGTACAGATGCATCTCAAAAAAGTAGAATATCATAAAAAATGTACTTTATTTCAGTAATTTATGAAAGAAATATACGCTTATAATAATAGATCACTCTGTGTGTAATACATCTATATAATATAGGAGTTTCACATTGTGAACTTAAATACTGAAGTAAAGTAACTTCTCAATCATATTCTATTTTTTTGAGATGCACCTATAAATTTGCTAATTACATCCCAAACAGTAATCAGATTTCAGTATGACTCACTGGAGATGCATTTGTCTACAAAGTGTAAATACCTGTGGTTCACTTTACCTTGTAAAACAAAAGGCAAGTGAAAACTATCCTAAACATACTAAATATGTAACAGTAAAATACTTGTGATTTGAAATCATGAAAATATCATCTATTATTGAGAATCTTGTTTCAAAGGAACAATTGCTTCCAACCCCAAACAACATACTGTTTTGTGACATCATCCATTGTAATAATAATATTGCAAAATACTGTAATATGCAAAAAAAAAAAAAAAAAAAGATTCAACAAGTAACTACTAGGGGCACCGTGACTAATAAGAATATTGTGCAGGCCTACCGTGCATCACAGTGCAGTCCATACAGCGCAACAGTGCAACACAGTGCAAAGTGAAGCTCACAGTTTGTAAAGAGTCTCGGGGATGACGAGTAATCCACGGTCCCTACACGTCTCCCAAAGGTACCAGAAACCTGGAAAAGGTGCTGAAAAGCCAAGTAAACTTTTCTGCCAGTGGTACAATGGTGAGACTTTTTTTTTTTTCATAGCAATTATCAAACGCAATTAGTGTCTAAAGTTCAAAGAAATACAAGCGCTAACATCTGTATTTCACATTAGTGTATCTTAAGGGCCAGCTCAACAGCAACAGCATTAGGATAAAGACGGAAAGGGTCAGAAGAAAAAGGAATTTAGAGTTTTGCATACAAGTTGCATTTAAAAAAAAACAACAAAAAAAAAACAAACAAAAAAAAAAAAACTAAAAACACTCCCAGAGTACGCTCCCGACAAAGACAGCTGAAGTAATTCGGTTTGTAAAACTCAAAATAATAAACAGACACTATAAGGGTGCTATAGTGTTTTGTAGTAGCGCTGTGATTGGTGGCTGGGCCACCTTCTTTAAACGCCTCTGCCTGGACCCTATTCAAATTCCGCCGTCTCCCATTTCCAGCACTAGACCCGACCGACCTTCGCATCACCGATGGCACCCCACACGTCAAACACAAATTCATCTGGGAAGGCAAAGTCACCCAGCGTCTCGTCCAAGGCCTCAGCGAACTCATCTGGGTTCCTCTTGTCTTTCCCCAACTCCACCATCGTAGCAGCTGAACAGGTGATGCAATAACAAAATAATTTTTATAAAAATATATATACACATAAGAACACCTTTACAAGAAAAACCTTAAAGAATCAGCTCAATAGAAATAAAATCACAAGAGAAATCACAGTGACCTACCCAGCTCACTATCTCTTATACCCATGTAGTTCTCCAGCAGATCGTCAACCTTTTCAATTGCCTTTTCCTCAAACGCTGAAGGCTGAAAAACAAAACAGCAAAGCTCAAAAAAGGGGCAGCAATTTCCAAAAGTGTTTTATTCTGACGGTTTTATGGAATATCACAGTATTTTTATTATTTACGTCTCTTTTATTGAATGATTATTGGCTAATATATTGGTTTGTGGCTTATTCTACTGTCAGAAGTTTTTAGAATATAAAAGAAAACTAAGGCTTTAACTGAAGGCTTTACTATACTATTATTACAATCTATTTTAATCAGATAAAACTTATATGGTGAGGAATAGTAGGAGTTCTTCCTGCAAGATGCTGTTCTGATATCAGATGATGTTTCTCCAGGTGCGAGACAAGCATTTGACTCCACAGAGCTCAGCTACAGGACCCTTGCTCCAGTCCAGACTGTATTAGCTTGTTATGCTAACTGGCTAGCGTTACCTACTTCTTTCCTCTGACACATTACTTAACTTGCATACATACCAGTTCCTCTACTGTTGCGGGTCCTTTGGACCTCAGGCGTAGCGTTCCCCTGCCAGTGCCTAGCTGGACCCCTGAGCCGGACCTGCCCCCGGTCCTCTGACTGATCATATCTAAGGAAAAAATAAAAATAAATTTAAACAACAACCTATGTTACTCTATCGCTCCAACCTGCACATAGTTTCTTCTCATCATACTCCTTAATAAGACTTTGACTAGCTATCTGCACCTATTACAGAAATTGGCAAAGGGTCTGCAACATACATACACTTGGATTCATATTTATATTAGGGGTGGGCGATATGGCCCTAAAATAATATCACAATATTTCATGGTATTTTCAAAATAAGGATACTCTTGGCGATATGAGAAAACACTGAATTAAAAAACTTTTTTGAATAAAAAAAAAAAAAATTATTACTGCATACGATATGATATGACACACCACTAACTGATACATTAAATAATACAAGAATTTTTATCAGGTATGTAACAGAAGTCAATGATCTACAATGTCATGATACTAATAATAATGCACTCGAAATATCTCCATATATCCAGGATTAAAGTAAAATAAATGATACTGGACAGATATAATCTTTCTCTAGTAGATATATAATGGAAAATAAGAAAAGTGTGAATTTTTATTTGGCTAAAAACAGCAAAAAAGTAGTACCCTGATGTGATAATTAGGAGTGTGTGATATGGCACAATACTTCAGGGTATAATATTGTTCACGATATTTAAAAATGTTGGCGATATTATTGCTCACGATACGATATGGCACACCACTAATCATGATAACATTATCGTTAATATCGTATCGTAAAATGCCCTGTGATTCCCACCCCTAACCAACAATGGGTCTAATTCACATACCAAAGGCCTTTAATGGTTCCACCAGCTTCAGGACAAAGTTCTTCCCCCTGGGCAGCTCCTTGAGCATCTTGGCAACCTCGTAGTGTCGACATCCGATAAGTATTTGTCCATTGATTGACTCAATCATGTCCCCAACGTTTATGACCTGGATTTGATGGATGATGCTGCCCTCCCTTATTCTCTGCAAAGGAAATCAGTTATTTTTAGCACATCCTGGCTTCCTGTCTGTCTCATCGGTTGCAGCTTTTCTAAGCATTTCTTTGTTCCTTTACAAAAGAAGTGTTTCATCTTACCTTAATGAAAGCGTAGCCTGCTCCATTGTCAGTGATCGTGAGTCCGAGAGCATCCTCCCCCTTGAACACTTCTACTTCTTTCCTCTGGCCCTTCACATGAGCAAAAATAAAGTCCTCCAGTCCAATCTGGCCACCCAGCAGTTTGTCCATGTCCACCTTGTGGGTGTTTAGTGTGCAAAACATAACCTAAAAATAAGAGAAAACTCATTAAAATCTGTTTTTAAAAAATCTATTCGAAATACAAAAGGAAACATACAGCTCTTGATGAAAACTACATGGTTCTTCTCACCTCTGCAGGTGGGATCCCAAACGCTTCTCCGATCTTGGCATAGAGCTCACGGACGTTGCTGAATCCTTCGATACGTCCTGTGGGGCTGCCGTGTGCCAGCTGGGTGTGGAAAATCAGGCGAGGGCGAAGGTTGGTAGGTGGAGGCGGCAGGCCTTCCTGTGCTGCGCCCTCAGCAAGTCCGACCCCACTGCCGTCAAGCCCATCCAGCCCAGGCACGTTGAGACCGGCACGGATGGGTTCTGCCTCCTCATTTTCCACCAGTGGCGACGCCTTCTTCCTTCGCCCCAATCCAAGTGGCATTCTGGATTCTTCACTGGTGTTCAATGTTTAATAGTATGAAAGTACTGGGCACAGCTTTGTGTCAGTGGTGTCAATACAATTTTACAGCCAACAGTTTCAAAGCAACTGTCCGTTAGGTTCAAGCCATTTAAATGGAAATCTTCAGACCTAAAAACAGTACATGAAATATAAATATAAACATATGGCAGGTAATGTCAATAATAAATCGTAGCCCAGTTTCCTACACAGAAGTCTGGTTCCAGGCTATATGTACACACATGTATTGTATAGACATAATGCCATGAAAAACTTTTTTGCTGTTTTGTCATACTTCCATTTTTCAGACTATCAAACTCATTTTAATATCAGACAAAGATAACCTGAGTAAATACAAATTATTTCAATTATTATTATTTCATTTATTAAGAGAAAAATGCTATCCAAACAAATCTGGCCCCATGTGAAAAAAGTAATTGGGGAGATGTGTCTCGTTACATCTGGTGTAAATCTAACATATAATTTCAGGAAAAGAACATTATACTGAAAGTCAAACATGGTGGTGGAAGTGTAATGGTCTGGGCTACTTTAGAAACTGGAAGACTTGCTCTAAAAGATGAAAACATGATCTCTGCTTTCCACAAGTAAATCCTGAAGGAGATTATCCGGCCATCAGTTTGTGACCTTAAGATTAAGGTAACGAGTAAAATATAAAAAAATCACTGTCATATAAAAGAGTTCTTTACAGGTTTCTAACAGAAGGAAATGTCTATCTGCTGAGATTCCCTCTGGAACTTTCTATATGAAAAAAGTACAATATCGTTTTGAAAATTGCATTAAAACAGTGATTCAATTAATCAAATCAAGTTTATTTAATTACCCTCCCAGGCCTACCACACACCTTTTAAAAATACCAGACAAATATAAGTTAGATATAAGGCTATTTTATTATACAGTACCGGTCAAAAGTTTGGACACTCATTCAAGGTGTTTTCTTTCTATTTATGATTACTTACATCGTAAATTTAATGTTGAAGACATTAAAGCTATATATGAACTCTTGTGGAATTATATTTTGTAAACAAAGTGTTAAACAAACCAAAATATGTTTTATAGCTATTTAGATTATTTTAAATAGCCACATTTAGCTTTAAGGACAGATTGTGTAACTATTTACACTGAATGAGGAGGTGTGTCCAAACTTCTGAGTGGTAACCTACTGTTTATTAGTAACGTTAGCTTATAATTAATATCACATTTTATATTAACATATTATGCCATAGATAACCATATAAGAATGTTATATGGGTCAATTTTCTCTGCTTCCACACTAATGTAGCTAGTTATCTGCCCAAAGTGATGCTAACCTAGCTAGCTTGCTTAGGCTAGCTAACTCAATACTTTTCTGTCTTTTAGTTGTAATTCTTTAGCAAAACAGTGAATGTATCCATAAAAACGTCTCTGTTAATCTATAATGACCGAGTTAACTAATAAAACGTCCAACCTAAGCTCTAATTTTGGCTCAGACAGACTTTTACAGCTAGCTAACTATAGCTAATAAACAAATCACTAAACTTAGCTAGTTAGCTTAGCTTAGTTACCGTTAGCTCACTCAACAGGCGGGTTAAACTGTACGTTACGACTCAGACTCTTTACCCAGACTAATTACTGACACTCAGCTACATAAACGAGGTTTAACAGATCCACCACGGCTGCTGACAACACTTCAGCGGTCTGGAAAACTCTGCTAGCCACCTAGCTAGCCTAACTATCAGGCTAACTATCCACCGTTAGCTCGCTCGCTAATTAGCCTGTTCTTAGCCACCCTCCGCCCGGCGTCACTAAGAAGCTCAGCGCCGGCCACTCACCAGATTAACGGCCGGGTCGCGACCGCCGCGCTGATCCGGGCAGGAGCCGGGGCAGCAGGGTGTCTCTGTAAAGGGAGAGAATTGAGGAGATGCTGGAGGAGGAGAGGATGGATAGATGGGAGGGAGGGTGATCCGCTGGAATGTCTCAGGGCGCTCTTCTTCTCCTTGGGCTTCACACTGAGACACACAGGCGGTCAGAAGAGCGCTGCTGCCATCTAGTCTTCCCGGCATTATACAGCTTTTTCCTCTCTTATCACTCTTCCACCACCTCTCATTCTCCCCCTCTCACTCTTTTCCCCTCTCTCACTTTTCCACTACCTCTCACTCTTCCTCACTGAGGGCACAGTCATTATATAGCATCTGTATTTACAATTTTTTCCCAACTGCTGATATTTATGAAAAAATATTCACATTAACCTCTTACGCTTCCTCCCCCTCTCACTCTTCGACCCTTGTCATTTTCCCTCTTTCTCTTCCTTTACCACTCAATCTTCCTCCACCTCTCACTCCCCCTCTAACTCTTCCTCAACCTCTCTTCCTCCCTTTTTACTCTACCTCTCATTTTTCCATCTCTCTCATTCTTCCCCACTATTACACAATTTCTTCCTCTTACTTTCTCCATCCCTCACTCTCCCCCTCATACTGTTTCTCTTCCCTCTCTTATTCTGCCTCTCCCTTATTATTCCTTCACTTTTAAATCTTCCTCCCCCTCTCCTTCTATCTCTCATTCTCCCCCTCTTACTGTTCTATCTCTCATTCTCCCTTTCCCTCCGTCCCTTTTTGTAGCATCTTCCATTGTTTTTGTAAAAAGCAGTTTACCTTTGGTGACTTTATACCAGATTGCTGTTTCTCATGCAGACAACTGAGTTTATTGCATTTAAAAAGTGCCATTTTTAATTGTAAAATGTGTGAAAAGCAGAAAAAATGTGTTTAGAGTTTTAGAGAAGAGGTTACACCCTTTGTGTCAGTTTAAATCACTGTGCTACGTATGTCATTTCAGTGTGTAAATTATATTGTGGTTAGAATAAACCACACAAAGTCATTTTTTTTTGAAGGACAGACTACAAATAATTAAGTGTCACTTTTTCAAAACATAAATTCCATGTTAAATGTCAAACTGCTTCTAATGAACCAGAGTTCTTTATGTTGAAAAAAGCTCTCTGTGCAGGTTTGAACCTGTTAGCCTGGTTACAGGTTCTGTTTACATTTGCAGTGTTGCTTATTCAGGACCAGAAAGTGTACAAAACAGAAAATCTGTTTTTATGAAGCTACCAGCCTCGAGCCAGATTCAGATTAGCAATATAGTGCCATATTGCTAATGCAACGTTAGCGATGTTGGATCACCCCGCTCACTGGCATTGCTAATTCTCCAACAATGCGGACCCATTCAGCCCTGTAGTGGAAAAAACGGCCAAAGCTTGGTAACTGTTTTGTAACTATCTGGCTGTAGGCTGCTAGCATCAATTTAAGAGTGTGGTGTATCAATGTTTTTTTAGTTCTTGCTAGCTGTAGCCAGGCTAACTAGTATGCTAACAGGTTAAAGTAATGCGGTTGTATTTATAAGCAGACATTTTTAAACACATTCGTGTAGCTGATAGGTCATAGGTCTCATAGCATAAACATCACCTGGACTAGCTTTTACACTTGAAAAATGACCCTAAGGATAGCATAAGTTCTTGTAATGCTCAGCATGCCGCCTGCTTACGGATTAGGTCTCACCCTTCAACAAAAAAAAAAAGACAATCAGCTTGCTCGTTGCGCAGAGAGCAGGGAAGGTTAGCAGGAAAGAGATTTATTGTGGAGATCTGTGCAAGCGCATTGGCCACAAGCCAGAAAAATCATGTTTTACTAGTGATTTAAAAATATGTTTCTAAAGCATCTTCTCCCAATCAAGCTTCAGCTGTTTGACTCAAAAAACTGAAATCATTGTTTTAAAATAATAATCACATTGATGATGAGTTGAGGATATGCAAATGGTACACAATCAACACAAGACATTAAGAAGTGATTAATTTATTTAATGTTCAAATATACACGCTTATCGCTAAGCCTTTATCCCAGTTCGCTTTTGCCCTAAGTAAGTGAAAGTTGTCTTGGGGTAATGAGAGGGGTATTTTTCCCTCTCAATGGACAACACAAACTTCTTTATCAACCTTTACATTTAAAGCTTAAGTCCAGTGTTTTTTAACCTAGTGTCCAAGGACAACAATTTCCACATATTAGTCTGAATAAAGAAGTGGAAAAATTGTAAAGTGCACTGATTCTGTTATAACTGATCTATTAATGATTCTTATCTATAGTGTGACGTCTATAGGCAACATGCTATTTGGTGTATTTAAGTGTAGGAAGTTTATAATTTGTGATAACTAAAATTACTTTCAATAGACATCAGGTTGAAAAACAGTGGACTACTCCATTTTACTGGGCTTCCAAATGACTCGAGCCATGATTTGCGACTATACAATGCAAAAACGAACATATAAAATCAACCAGGAACCCAGTGGTTATGTGTAGACCGTCCCAGAGTAGCTAAAAGCTACATTCAGACATGTTTCAACCTACCTGAGGTACAGAAATTGCACAGGCTGCAATACAGGAAGGGCCAGTTTTGGAAGCACTGCGAGAAAATGCACAAGGCCTGTGTGGAATTCCTGGAGCGAACACAAGTAAAAGAAAGTCTGCCTTTTCTTCCAATGACTGCGTCTCAGATCTCTTCACTCTTTCTAGCTTCCATGGAGAACACAGAACACAAGGGAACGAGGTATATAGAAAAAGAAACTCTGAAGTAGTTCGGTCTATCTGATATGGAAAGATAAATAAGCTTAGCCCCAGACAGGAAAGAAAGTAAAATGAAAATAAAAATCTATGTAAAAAAAAATAATAATAAAAATAATCTTCAATGTAAAGATGCAGAAAAGATTTCTGAACGGCGATGCATTGGGAAAAGAAAAAAAAATAAATTAAATTATAAAAACTTTGTCTCCCTAAAAAACTTCTCAACATAAATTCCATGAACTAAAAGCGCTGAAGTTCTTCAGGGAACTAAATGTGATAATGTGATTTTATGTCATCTCTTCAATGATCGCTTATCTTTTTAAAGGAAATTCCACCAATTTCCAAAATCACTGCTTAATTAAACCTGCAAGATATAAACAAAGCCATTTCGTGTGATGTGGTGGTGTGAACTGCATGTTTCTGAAGAGTCTGTCCAAGTCAGAATTGTTCACAGTGATGGTGACTGGAGCGAATCCCCGTGAATTACACAGTTAATGCTGCTTTGTGCCCAAGAGAGCACAGCTGCTCAGGCTCTCCCAGCTCCCATGCTCTTACCAAAGCTCTCCAGGGAGCACCAGTACAGTTAGAGCACCCCTTTGCCCATGCCCTCTCTGGGTGAGCACCCTCAGGTGGCGCTCTCTCTCCACGTCATTCCCATTGCAATGCGGGCAGTCACAGGCCGCTGCAGTCTGTCTATAAACTCAACCAACCACTTGTCTGGCAAAGACATCCATCCCCAGCATCAGAGCTGGGGAACTGGCACCTTCCTTGTGCCCATTGGTAGCAGTTCAAAGAGAACAAAAAAAAAAAAAGATGTTGGATGTATCTATCAGAGGAGGTATGTGCAACATCACATATACAACTCACATATACAGAAGACTTGTGCAGGACCAGTGTACCAGTAGATTTGCTGGTGGTTTCAGACAGTAAATGGCTATATTAATGCTGAAAGCTATCTTTCTTCGTTGACTTTCTGTACAATGAACCTTTTCACACCTTTTCAAACCCACTTTGACAGGACTCTGACATCTCCTCTCAAATAAAAAAATAATAAAACTTCAGTGGAATTCTCCTTTAAGACAAGAATTCTCCGTTGTCCTGCAGGAATAATACGCAACAGAAAGCAGGTAGCTTCACCTCTTCAACTCTGAGGTATCATGCATACCTTGCATACTGTTGGTCTTGAGGCTTCACTGTAATTGTGTTAGTTTTAAAAGGTTTCACAGTGATGCACTGAACATAGGTAATGGGTTTATAAATAATACTTAGGAAATGATTTTAAAAAATGTGGGCTATGTAGGCTGATTTTTTTTTTTTTAATCCACCTCCTCCCGATGCTACTGAACATCAGCGTGTGCGCTGAAGCAGGCTGGACCGTTTCCTCCAGACCGGTCCATCCCTGATCAGGGTGGGAGGATTTGCATCAGAGCTTCGCAAGTGTTCTGGGTCAGCTTTTCCGGAAACTTCACCAGAAACTCCAGCACCATGTCCCCTCTCTTATCTGGACATTTGGACAGGGGCAGTCCTTCTCCCACGATCCTCTTCTTCATGCCCGGCTTGATGACGTCACGAGACGTCACAGTAATGGACCTGCCATCTAGCGTGGGAGCGTTGATCGTGCAGCCACAGAGTGCCTGGAGAGAGCGGGAAACAGCAATATTAATAAATAATAATGCGTTTGAAAATTCACCAGCACACAAATAAAGCACAAGTGATTAAGGATGATGCGAGTGTTCATTCTTTCAGAGATCTAGACTAAGATTTTGCACTGGAATTGACATGACTTTGGACTTGATATAACACAGTGGATCAACAACAGCAGATGACATGTCTCTCCAAACCATTACTGATTGTGGAAACTTTTCACTAGACCTCAAGCAGCTTGAACTGTGTGTCTCTCCACTTTTACTCCAGACTCTCCCCTCCTTTGATTTCCAAATGTAATGTAAAATTTACTGATGATCAGTGATGGTTTGGAGAGACATGGCATCTGCTGGTGTTGATCCACTGTGTTTTATTATCAGTGCAGTACAGTACTTCCTGCTTCCCTCTGCTGACAATTTTTATGGAGATGTGGATTTCATTTTCCAGCAGGATTTGGCACACTACCCACACTGACAAATGTACTGATTGGTCAAATTTTTGAGACACTGATTTTTGGGTTGTCATTGCTTTTAAGCCATAATTATTAACAATCAAAGAAATAAACACTTAAAATAGATCACTGTGTATAATATATCTATATAATATATGAGTTTCACATTTTGAACAGAGTTACTGAAATAAAGTAACTTTTCAATGATATTCTCATTTTTTGAGATACACTAGTATGTCAGAAAAAAAATGTGATATATTGAGTCAATAAATGTTCTGATATATTATGATACATTTAAACCAAATCACACACTTTCAAGCTGGAGTAATCCTTAATGTCTTGTACTCTGGTCTTTTTCACAAAAAAATGCAAATATTATCGCAGATGTAAAAAAGGTGTGTCTAATTAAACCATAATAATAAAATTTTCCCAAAATGCAAGAATATTGCTACACACAAGCTGTTAAGCAGCTTACGCACAAGTGACTAAGTGATTATCACTGATAACAAGTGCTTAAAGTAACTTAATCCATCTTAGAAAACAAGACACTTACATCTCTAAGGGATATCCTCGCAGTGTAGATGATATCAGAGCCGTCTCTGCGGAAGACCGGGTGCGACTTGTCTTTGACCACAAACACGATGTCAGCCGGGATGTTGGTTGGGGTCTCGTCGCCCTCTCTAGGGAAGGTGATCTTGGTCCCCTCCTTCCAGCCACGCTTGATGTCCACCGTCAGAATCTTGTCTTCGTTTCGCATGGAGCAGCCGTCCGTGTTCAGTCGCTTGCGGGAAATCTTCATTTTCTTGGTGCAGCCAGAGTACACTTCCTCCAGGCTCACTTTGAGCTCGTGGATGACTGGAGGGTCTTTCTTCTTCTCACGGCATCCGTGGCCACCTCCTACCCGAGACTTAAAGGACCTGGGGAAGCCACCCATGCCCCCCATTCCGCCCATGCCCCCCATGCCAAAAGCGGCAAAAGGGTCTTCAACGTCCATGTCGTCGTCCCCACCATGGGCAAAGAACTGGTCAAACGGACTGCGGCCACCGAAGAACTCCGCAAACATGGCATGTGGGTCTCCATGGAACGTGTAGCTGGGGCCATTAGCACTGCCGCCCCCTCCAGAGTGGCCTTTAAGTCCTGCAGAATTAAAAAGAACAAATTTCTGTCTGCATCAACATCTAAAAAAATGCATGAAAAAATTAACAAGTAATTTAGAAATGTAACACATTGACCTATATAGGAAATAACGGACCCCCCCCCCCCACCTAAATAAACACTAATCCTGCAATCAGATGTGCAATTTCTGCAGATATCGATATTTTATTAAGAATCAAGGCATAATACATATCTGCATGTATGTAGCAGTTGAGTCTTAGACTGTATGTATCAGCACTAACTACAGCATTTGCAGTATCAAAGCTCAAAGTATATATATTTGGACTTTAGCCTATTTACACTAGATAGGGATCTTTTCCAATTGGAGGACTAAGCAGATCTGTATACAATACAGTGCAAAGGTTTTAGGCTCTTACTGTTTTGTTTTTACTCAGTATAACACTAATATATAAAATATATCAAATAAAACTGATGCCAGTTTATAAAAATCAGTGTTTCACTGCACACCATGATGATTCACGGGAAAATCAAACTGGCAAATGAGTAATATTTTATGAGTAATGAGTAATATATAGGAAAAGGTGTCCAACATCCCTGGTCATCGTGTAAGAGTGAAAATGTCACAACATATTGGGCACAATTTGGTCATTTTCACTTATGAGTTTACTCATTTTTGGTGCCAGTGGTTTAAATATAATGGGTGTTTGTTATTTTTAGGTATTTTACATGTAGGACTTAGAACTAAAAGCACACAAAAACTAGTGATGCCATGCCAGAGAATCTCTATAGAGGAGAATACACACTCGCAGTGAGTCCAGCATGAATTAGAATTTATAAATATCTGATCACTTTTATACTAAAATCTCCTCAACACAGAACTTAATGTTCTGAAAAATGGAAATATACAGGCATGCTTTCTTTGCTTTTTTAGTAAAATACTTTATTATACTTTCTAAAATTAAAGGAATACTTAGAACAAGTAAATAATTAATATTTTAATTAAGTTCATATAGGACTCACTCGCGGGCTCCCTCTAGAGTTTAATAGTGATATAACAGAAAAAGAGAAAGTGGTCAGACCCTCTATAGACAGCTCTGGTCATGCGTAAAATGTGTTTTGGACCTGTAGTTATCTCTTTCTACTGTCTACTGGCTGTATGTATCCGCTGCTCCTGACTCCCAGTCACCGACTGGGTCCGATATCTAGCATACCAAATATTTGCGAGGCGTCTCCGACTGGTCTGAGATCAGTCAGCGACACTACAGGACAGTAAGAGCACCCAGAGATACCAGATTTGCCTCCGAGGAGAATTTTTAGGGGAAATAAAGAAAAAACTGAGCCTAAATCATGCAGTGTGAATCTGACATTAATGACAGCGCTACTGAAGGCTGTGGCTGGTGATTGGGGCGGTTGCATACCAGTAGATTAGCCAGCTAGCTATGTTAGCTATGTTATCCACTCACCCTCCTCTCCGTATCGGTCATAAATCTCCTTCTTCTTGGAGTCGCTCAGCACGTCGTAAGCCTCTGCGATCTCCTTAAACTTGTCCTCTGCCCCCGGGGCTTTGTTTTTGTCGGGGTGAAACCGGAGAGCCTGTTTTCGGTACGCTTTCTTAATCTCCTCCTCTGAAGCTCCTTTCTGGATGCCCAGGATCTTGTAGTAGTCTTTCCCCATCATCAGCCCTTCCAAGCACCACCCACACTGAACCCCAGCCGCCTAATCCGCCCTGAACCCGCTCAGAACACGCATTTATCACCAAACCGGTTAGCTTTAGTTAACATTCCTCCACCTGCACGAATACCCTTGTAATTACACCGAGTCCTGCAGCTTCCAGTACCCGCTCCCCGCTCACCCACACCCGGCTTACGCGGCGTACTCCTCTCCCACCAGCCCTCCGCATTCCCCACACACCCCACACACTCCACACACACACACAGTAAGTCCGGGGAGCGTTAAACACAGGAATATAACTAAACTTCCCTCCTGTCTCCGTGTCTCTGCCCGATACTCTACCCTCAGAAAGTTCGAGAAGGACCGATGTTCTTCTGTAACGCCCCCCCTCCACCGAGCTCCGGCCTCACTCCCACAGCGCCTCTACCGACCCGGAGCGAACACTGCTGGTGGCTACGGGAGAAGTAAGGAGTGAATTTTGTGAAAACGCTTTACACAAAAATAAAATCAGCAATTAATTTTTTAAGAATCAAAAGGAAAAAATGTAGTTGCAAATTCAAAAGAGAAAAAATCTATAGCAGATATACAAAAATATATTTTTTATATATACTTGGTTACTTTATATTCCTTTGCAGTTATTTTAAAATTATTTTAGTTTGGATTTTGTCAGTCACTGCTTTTATTTTTGTGTTTTTGTGAATTTTCTGTGACTTTTTTTGGATTTTTCTGGTAAATACTTTTTCTTCTGGAATCTCTCGTTTGCTTCTGCTTCAGTTTTTTGCTTCTGAGTCTGTAACATCCAAGGCAACATCCAGGTTTTGTTTTTTGGCGGCAGGGGTAATTTTTAAGAGTAGCCCAAAAAAGTACCCCACCACCCTTGAGTTTTCACCCACAACTGGATTTTTAGCCCAATTTGGTGAAGAAAAACCCGCAAAACTTTCGTTTGAGCGCAGGATAAATATTACATATATATATTAGGTTAATGTGCCTCTATAGACTAATGGTCTATGTAGACATATCGATCAAATGCCCTTGAATTTAACCTCAACATTGATAAATGTCTTATGTGTGCATAATAATAAACAGTTTGACAGCCAAATTGTGATCATGCCTGAGGTTGTAAAATGTATTTTCTGTAAATGTCTGATAAAAAATATAAAAAAAAATAAAATAAATATATTATCCTAAAGGTAGCAGTCTCTAAGTCCATAAAGCAATAGAAATCATTCCAGCATAGTAAGGATGTAAAGTATAGTTTTTAAAGTTTTATTGTCAGTCAGTTGTTTCAATCTGAGTTATAGCCGTCTCTGCTCCTGAGGGCACGAATGGTTTAAGGGGAAGTAATGGGCAAGTAATGGTGTGAAATTCTCCTCATGCCGTTCTCAGACAGGTGCAGCGTGCATCACTGTGTGTCTTATAGCATCTATATAGACCAGGAGATGGATAAACAGAGCTCTAAGCTTAGTTCCCAGATGCACGGTCAGCAAACCGTGGTCACTCTGAGGTCGCACTTGAGAGGGGTCAAGTAGCCACAGCAAATCTGGGCTGGTTCCATCCACTCACTTTAGAAGAGACACATCTTCAGCTCAGTACTGACACAGAGGAACCAGCCTTCAGCACAATGCGGCAGTGTGAGGTAAGGCCTGGGTCTACTTTACTCGTTTAAAGGTTGTTTCAGCCTTATCTCTGTCTAAGGTCTGTAGTATATGACTAATATGACTACTTGAGGTTGGGTATAATTTCTGTGTAATTTGAAAATAGTAAAAAAAAATCTGTTGTGCTAAAGTCTCATGATGATGAGTAAACAGTTTTAGACCAGATCTCCTTAAAGCTTCACTGAAACAATGTCTCAGGCATAATTATGCTCACTATTAAACTTTGAAACTAATGGACTGTTTGTAAAGCATTATAAGAGCTAGTGTTGTTGATAATAATAGTGATGAAGATGATTCGCCACCATGCTAATAACCATCATTTCATAAGAACACTGACCAGCCTAAATATATTCCTCCACCACCAATATATTAACTTGAAAATCTTACCCAAAACTACTGTACACCAACTTTTTTTAGGGAGCATAACATCGCTTTTCAGTTTACTACATTTTAGTTTACTACAAAATTTGAATACACAAACTGTCCTTTACGCGCTGTCAAAAATCCTTGATGAATGGACCAGTAGAAATGATCCAAAATAACCTGAAATAAACTCTTTTTACACTGACTTCCTCTGAAAATTAAGAAGATTTTATATCTCATGTGAAGTTGCTGTATTAAAGGTTGGTAGTTTTTGATAGGCCTGTCAGAGGAGTAGGTCTAAAAACACTCTGTATATGATGCACCATTCATACCCCACTCTGAACATTTCTGATTCAAAGTGTTAATAAAATATATTGTATCACGTCAAACCCATCCCAAATAGTTTCACTTACAAATGTTGTTTAATCAAATAATAATTTTTTGTAGAATTTTGTTGGAACTTCTCTTTAAGCCTTTTAGTCTATAATCATATGTATTCATTTTTTATGTTTATATAAACCCTCAAATTTGGGGACAAACACATATAGAATTATATACTGAAACTGTGGTGAAATCGTCCTTTAATTTTGTAGCTTTATAAAAATATTAGCTTAAATTTTATTTACATATAAATGTAAATATGTGTACCTATTGGTACATATTGGTGCTTTCACAAACATAAAAAATGTATATATTGCCATAAATGCTTGTATTTGAGCCCCTGCACATTTAACAATATATTTACATTTTGGTGGAGTGCTATTTTATTCCTTGTCTATGAACATCTCTGACCTTTCTAAATATTGGTGTAAAAACTCTAAGCCTGTTCACATTTAAATATATATTGAAATGTTTGTGGAATTATTCTTTTTTTATGATTGCAATTACACAACACAAAAAAACTGAGAAATGAAGAACATTTCAGAACATTTCAGGCAAAACTGCAAAAATGGACTGGACAAAATTACTGGTACCTTTTTTTAAAAATGTGGGTAAAAACTTTGTTTCAAACATTTAATGCTTGTTTAAACTCACCTGTGGCAAGTAACAGATGTGGGTAAAAACATGTAAAATCACACTTGAAACCAGAGGAAAACAAGGCAAGTTGACGCATTCCATCTCCAGAGGTCTATAGGGAGAAGGCAAATATGAGTGACCTGAAGCAGTTTAAAAAAAGAAAGAGAAGAAAAACAATTTCAGTTTAGAGGTGTAAGAAGCATGATGATAATTGTAGGAAGTGACTGATTTTAAGTTATTTTTGACCAAAGGGTGTGCAATTAAATACTCAATAATTTTGTTTATATGCTTGTAGTTTTGTGTGAAATTATATACATTTTGGTCCTTTTTTCTCTGTTTTTTTCTGCAATCATTTTTATGGGAGAAATACTTCATTTTCTGGAAAAAAAAATCAGGGGTACCAACACTTTTGGCAATGACTGTATTTGGGCAGAAATTCCCTGTAAGACTGTAAAATTTAGGTGTAAGCACTAATAATGGAGCCTGTATGCTGTTCTGAACAATTGCAGATGTTCTGGAGGTCTTCTAACAGCTGATGTAAATAACCCGGCTGCTGTAAATAAACTGGAATATTCAGGGCACTTTGCCTATCGCTATGTTTGCTCTATCTGCTCAAGACTGAGCCATAACTATAAACGAGCAGCTCTTAATCATCAGTGCCTCGGCCTTAATGTGAGAGCCCCCCGGGAGCCCACTCTGAAGGAGTATTTGGAGAATGCCAGGCTGAAATTGCTGACGGGGTTGTGGGTAAACTAGAGGGGGCAGCAGCGTGCAGGCACTGCCCTGTCAGATGCTCTGCATGCTGGAGGACCTGTAACTGATGAGCACTAACACGCCAAATATACAAGCTGCTGTAAACAGTGTATATCGCTGCTGTCCAATGAAAACCATATATCTCTGTTTTTGTCAGTTTTAAGAGTTCTCCATCTGAATCTGGATCTGAATGAATATACCAATTTAAATGTACGAATATTATGTGTAAAACTTTTGTAAAACATTTAAATTAGTTTTATTTAAAGTTAGAATTGTCTATTTTGGAGACGCTTGTTTTTCATTGGACAGCGATGATGTAAAAAATCAAATAAAAGTGTTTAAAGAATATCATCTATGAGTTTTTGCAAATGCACTCTCTGTGTTTTCCCTGTTATTTACTTTCTGATGTGTCTATTTTTTTTAATACACTATATTGTACTTTTTAAAAAGTATGATCAAAGTTTATTTTCAAACATTTGAGGAAAGCATAATAATTATGTACTTTTAATATATTTTAAGTCAGTACATAAATCTGTTAGTATATTTACAGCATACTTAGATATTTCTCAATTTAGTACAATTAATTTTTTTTTTCACCAGGGACTCTATCTAGTCTATTTTCCTATTACCTTCAAATAGTATCAATGATATCATGCCTACTGAAAACAGTAGGTCAAAGATCAAGTGACATAAGTGGGTGGGTTCTGGAGAAAGGTTCTGTACTGGGCTCTCTCTCTCTCTCTCTCTCTCTCTCTGCTCTAAGCTATGCTTTAGAATAGCCTCAGAGCAGAAGAGTCATGAGGGTCATTTCTTCTGCAGCACTGCTATGGGATCTGCAGGGTGTCCAGGCTGGCTGGCGTATGAAGAAGCAGGGGAGGGTGGTATATTTAGCCTAGTAAAAATCATGTCGTGGATTATGTCTTGGGGCTCTCGAGTTTCACCTTCAGAGTTTTTCTGGAGGCACTGGGAGGAATGGGCGGCCTCCCAGGTGTTAAGGGGGCAGGAGACTCATTTTCCACTCACTCTGCAGCCAGACCTCTAACTTAACACACCTCCCTAGACTACAAGGGGGAGGCATTGACCTCGAACAAGAGAGTCGGAAGTAAAGAAAGAGCTCCTGAAATTTTCTTCCAACTCAACAAGGCCATAAAGGAAATACAGTACTTTTTGTAAGGCCTCTGGCTTAAACTCCACACCTCCTGGACCTCTGGAGCCACAACTGAGGTGCAGTAAATGGATGTATTGGCTTTAGAGGCAAAAGGGGCCAAGAATGATGCCCCGGCGGCCCCTGCCCCATCTAAATCCAGGCCCAAAGCACCCAAAAAGGCTAAACGAATTGTCTACTTTGAGGTGGAGATCCTGGACGCCAAGACCAAGGAGAAGCTGCTGCTGCTAGATAAGGTACTGGGCATGGCCATGTGTTCCTGTGTCATCACATTACTTACTCTGCATGAGCTTTTACAAGGACAACTTTACACCACAAAGCTTTAACTGATTTCAAATCAGTTTTTTGAAGGAAAAAGATTAAGTTGTTGGCTCTATGAATGTATATTTATAATAATCACAGAAGCATGTGACGTAACCTTCAAATTTTCTGCCCCAACATTTTGGTACATTTTACCAACAAAAATTGACAATTTTTAATAGTCGGTGTTTTCTACTAAATGTTGCTATTGACTTGCAATTAATCTGACAAGTTTTATAGAAGTTCTTAGAGTGTTTTTATTTAACATTTTAAACATTATAGTAATGTTTCAGCAATATAACTTCTTGGTTTTGGAAATATTACTTAACTTAAGGTCTCCATAATGTTATTATTTGTCTAGCTGAGAAAGGTATGTGAGAAACTATAATGACAAAGTATAATGTTGTGATGCAAACCATAAAACTACCACTGCTAACAAAAAACACTGCAGCTAAGATAAAAATGCAGCTGCTAACATGAAAGCTATCACTGCTAGCATAAAAAAACGCTGCTAACAAAAAGCTATTACTGCTAACATAAAAACGCCGCTGCTACCATAAAACGACAGCCGCTAACATAAAAGCTATCGGTGCTAAAAGACCACTGCTAGCATAAAAAGAAAGCTGCTAACATAAAAGCTATTAGTGCTTGCATAAAACACCACTCCTAACATAAAAACTACCACTGCTAACATAAAAACACAGGTAATAACTTAAAAACTACAATTGGTAACATAAAAAATACTCCTGGTTAACATACAAACACCACTGCTAGCGTAAGAACACTGCTGCTAACATACAAGCTATCACTGCTAACATAAAAAACAGCTGCTAACATAAAAACCCTGCTGCTAACATAAAAACACTGCTGCTAACATAAAAACTACCACTGCTAACATAAAAACCCTGCTGCTAACATAAAACACTGCTGCTAACATAAAAACCCTGCTGCTAACATAAAAACCCTGCTGCTAACATAAAACACTGCTGCTAACATAAAACACTGCTGCTAACATAAAAACCCTGCTGCTAACATAAAGCACTGCTGCTAACATAAAAACCCTGCTGCTAACATAAAAACACTGCTGCTAACATAAAAACTACCACTGCTAACATAAAAACCCTGCTGCTAACATAAAACACTGCTGCTAACATAAAAACCCTGCTGCTAACATAAAAACCCTGCTGCTAACATAAAACACTGCTGCTAACATAAAAACCCTGCTGCTAACATAAAAACACTGCTGCTAACATAAAAACTACCACTGCTAGCATAAGAACACTGCTGCTAACATACAAGCTATCACTGCTAACATAAAAAACAGCTGCTAACATAAAAACACTACCACTAACATTAAAACTTGCTAACATAAAACATAAAAACTGCTGCTAACATACAAGCTATCACTGCTAGCATAAAAACACAGCTGCTAACATAAAAACCACCACAGCTGACATAAAAACCACCTCTAGCATAAACACTACCACTGTTAACATAAAAGCATCGCTGCTAACATAAATACTACTATTGTTATCATAAATATCACTGCTAACATAAAAAAACAGCTGCTAACATAAAAAAAAACATTACTGCTAAAATAAAAACCACCACTGATACACAGGCTTGTGTGAGTACAAAATAAAGCACATTTCAGTAATACTTGCTGTATATTATGTTAACCAGTTGCAAATGAGTATTAAAAAATGCCATTTAATTAAAAGATTGTTAAACATAAATTGAATACTCGTGAAAATAATGGCAAGATTACAAGATTACTTATTACAAATATTATGAATAGTGACACAAAAGGGTTCCCTTAAAGTTCGTATGTCAGTGATTGTAATTGATTACCTGTATTTGCATCGGCAGGTTGAACCTATTGCCACTATTTTGGACATAAAGTCTATGTTCCACAAGTCAAGTAAGTGGTTTTGGGTTTTACAAAGCCGTAATTTGACATGCTTTATAATGACGCTAAGCTGTTTGGCAGGGTCAATGTGTTACATTCAAATCCGTGTTCACTCTGTTCCTGCAGATCAGCGCTGGTATCCTGCCAGACAGTCGCTGTGCCTGGACCCCAGTGAGTAGATCCTCTTTCACACTGCTGCTTGTGAATGTGCTCTATAGCAAAGCCTTAGTTTCAGTTTCTGTGGAGGAGTTGGAAACAGATGTAGTATAACTGTGGGGATGAGTGTAGCCCATTGATCCATTAATTAGTGGTGCCTTTTTTTATATAGATTTTTATAAACCAGTCAATCATATAGATCATGACCTCAGGATAACATTAGGAAAGTGACCCACATGGAAATGCTAAATATTACATATAGTATGTGTTTATGTTATACAACTCTGGACAAAATGAAGAGACCACTTTAGTTTCTGAATCAGTTTCTCTGATTTTGCTATTTATAGATTAGAAATGTTTGAGTAAAATGAACATTTTTGTTTTGTTCTATAAACTACAGACAACATTTCTCCCAAATTCCAAATAAACATATTGTCATTTAGAGCATTTATTTGCAGAAAATGAGAAATGGCCTAAATAATAAAAAAGAAGCAGAGCTTTCAGACCTCAAATAATGCAAAGAAGTTCATGTTCATAAAAAAATTCAGAGTTCAGAAATCGATATTTGGTGGAATATCCCTGCTTCTTTATCACAGTTTTCATGCATCTTGGCATGTTCTCCTCCACCAGTCTTACATACTGCTTTTGTTCAGCTTGGACTGATGGCTTGTGATCATCCATCAGGATTTGTTTTTATATTGTATCATATGTTGAAATCATAAATGTTAGAAACATATGTTTAATTCATATATGTAAATATATATAAAGCAATGGGTGAAGTTCTAGCCCCATGATGCATTGCAGTCTCTTTTAAAGCTTTTTGTTGCTGTTAATTTTGTGATTACTGTTGTTGAGTTATGACTCTTAATAACTGTTGGTTATTAATTGTTGTTAAAGCATAATCACATAGCTCAACCTTCAGTAGCTCAGTAACATATACAGTATTTAAGTGAAAATGTTCTTTGTGTGTGTTTGTTGTGAATTCACTGAATATTAAACAGGCGTAAAGAAATCTATTTTCATATTTGTAACTATTTATACGTTTATGGGACAGAAATATATGTGACATATATGTCAAAACATGTATTTCATATACATACCCATACATATTTCATGAGACATATATATATATATGTTAATATATGATGATGTATGTAAGTGAAAGTGGAAGTGAATAGAACCACAATGTCCAAGTTTATACCAGAGTAATTGGATTGGAAATGTTCACAAACTGTACAGAGTTTCTGCTGTTCCCACGTTATATTGCATTATTGCAGACACCTGGAGCTGATTAACAAGTTTATCAGACACAAGTTTGTTTTTTTGTACATTTTACATATTTTTTATTCAAGTGCATTTGCATTAATTTAATGTAACAAACATTTCTAGCATCACTTTCCATGTGTGATATCAGTTTATTGCCTCAGATAACCATTACTGAGGTTTGTTAGTCAAAAGAACAATTGTCTTTCTCTGTGTAAAGTTCAAGTCATAAGGGATCTAATGCAGTGTCAAAACTTTACATGGCTTGGTAAGGAATTGTTTACAGCGCTCACAGTAATAAGGCGCCTGCGTGCACCTACACTTCCCATCCCCACTATCCATTGTTTCCATTTAAAAGCCCTCAGGAGAGTTTTGTAATTGCTTTCATACAATTCTGAAGTTCAGTTGTGTTTACTGTTGTGTGATTTCAGAGGGAAAGCCTCTAAAAGATGAAGATGTCCTCCAGATGTTACCTGTGGGAACCACAGCAACATTCTACTTCAGAGACCTGGGAGCACAGATCAGCTGGGGAACGGTGAGCAAAGCACAAATACAGATTCCTTTTTACTAAGGTTTACGTGTAACGGTACACGTACAGTGGTGCTTGAAAGTTTGTGAACCATTTAGAATTTTCTATATTTCTGCATAAATATGAATCAAAACATCATAAGATATCCTCTCTCAATGCTCCAGCAGCTGATGGCAAGCTATATGACTGGGGTGTTTAAATGAGCGAAATCTGTTCAGAATGATGTTAATTAACATTGTAACACTAAAGAAGCATAGACATATTATAAAAAAATTATTAAGAAAAGTTCAGGAGCTCACATGTGCGCAATACACACTGCGTAGGCCAGAGCTGTGTGATTACAACATTGTAACATGTGCAGCTTTTTTTAAAAACAAAGTTTGATTTGATATTTTGCTATATTGTGATTATCACACCATAGCTTTATATAAAATAGAAATAGCATTAAAGGTCTCATTCTATCGTTTTTTTCATTCATTTTAAAATGTCTAGTTGTGGTCTCTAGTATGAATGAATGTCATGTGAGCCATTTCTTGTAAAAACAAAGTGCTCAGGTGTTTCTATTTAGCCCTGCTTTATTTCACTGAATTAGTGGTCTGTGTAGAAAGACAGGATTTGGCTCTTGCTTATTTATATTCATACATGTAAATATATCGCCTCTGATTGGCTAACAGCACTGCAGCAGAGAATGCATACCTGCCTTCGTCCCCAATGTCAGTTTTAAAGCTCTAAAACTCAAAGGACAAAATGTTTTCAGAGATACTGTCTTAGTTATATAAGATATAGCATTGAGTGCTAGGTAAAGCGCCCGGCGGCACTCTCTGCCCATAGCCAAAAAACGTTATTGCTGCAGCAAGATTCAGTGTTTGAAAAAGTGGATTTTAGTGAAGGGAGACCTTTAAGAAACGCCATATAAAAAGTTTCAGTAACCATTACTTTGAATCCTCCCACCTTACACACTGATATTAATATAACAATATCATAACCAGGTCATGGCAGATGTCATCTACTGTCATCAATGGTAATGACAGATTATATCCAGTAATAGAACTTGTTCTGTGTCATGTTACCACCACCTATACCCATCATGACAGTGTTGTATTATCAATGTTTAAATGTGTAACCCTCAGTTAATGTGTGATGTGTATATTCATATAGGTTATATCAGTGTTATGTAGCAGGGTTTTGATATGATGTGTAGGATCTGCATTTCTGATGGAATTTCTTCACTTATCTCCGCGCTTTAATGCTTCAAGGTGGCCTTTAAATCATATTTACTTGATAGAACTGGAGGGTTATTAATGTGTTTTTGGTTATTTTTGCTGTTCAGAAGACTCACTGTCCCCTGGTTAAAATTTCCTTCTCCTTCCCAGAAGCATATCCTCTTTCTTAGTACATATAAGCTCCCTGCCCCTGTTTCCACACCAGGTGTTGATCCCCTCGACCTTCTGTTCACTTTCTGTCTGTCCTTGTGTGACCTGTGTAGCAGGACTGCTGAGTGTTTGAAGGCTTCTGCTGGGTGTAGTAATAAATTAAAATGCTTCTCTGGTGAGCTTTTGTTTACATCCCTCCCCTCTCTGTCTGTCGCGCTCATTCTAGTTCTACTAGTTTTTCCACACGCTCTTGGGCTCCCTATCTCCTTATAAGGGCGTTTTTTTCCCCGCCGTGTCCCAATTCACTAGCCGGGGCAGCAATATTGTATTGGACCGCGACCCTGACAACACGGGTTCAATCCCGGATGAGGAGTGGTGTGCTTTTTTTTTTTTTTTTTCTTTTTGGGTTTACCTGCTTTGAGATCAACCGTTCTTCTATTGGGTTCAACAACCCTCTGGGCTGGAGAGCTACTATTCTGTAGCACTCCATTCCATTACACTTCATTTCCACAACAGATTTTTTTTTTTGTGTGAACGTTTTAAGAACATTAACTGTAGCATTCAGAAAATGTTCAACTAATCATTTTTTTTCTGGGTCCTAACAAACTTTTCACTTTCTCCCTGAACATTACTTCACCAGTGCGAGTAGTTGTTGCTGCATGGTTGAAAGTGCAGGTCTGGGGCTGTTTGGAGCTTCATGCTAATGTCATAGTGACTCAGATTGCAGTAGGACAGAGTCGTTTCTATTTGGGAACTTGATTCCTGTGCTAAGTTTGTGCCACAGAGCTTTTAACATGTGCTGACCAAGACTTTCTCTCTGAATTACCATCTCTCTCAACACTGGCCTAGCTACTGCAATGCTGCTACAGTGCAGAGGGAACTGTGACAACTTTATTGGAACACTTATATAATTTTACACCATTGACCCATTATCAGTGTCACTAATACAGTTTATAATATAATAAAATAACTTCTGACTAGCTTAAGCATACAGTATCAATCAAATGTTTGGACACATCTTCTTCTCATTCAATGTTTTTATTTTCTGATTTTTGTCCTACATTGTAAATGTATACTGACCTGATCCAGACTATGAAGGAACACATAAGGAATCATGTAGAAAATTAAAAGGGTTAAACAAACCAAAATACTGTTTAAAGAGGTGCTGTTAGCTTGCAATGAACGTATTGTCACGCTCTTGTCCTGCTCTGTCTCCTTTCTCGCCTGCTCTGTTTTTATGTACTATTCCCATGTGCTACCATCTCCCAGTGTTTTCCCCAGTACTTTTCCATTCACATACACTCTCCTCTTGTCTTATTTGTAACTCCGCCCCCCTCGTTACCTGCCCAGGTGTTTGTAGTTTTGTGTGTGTTTTTAAAAATTTTAGTCCTCCTGTTTCAGTGTGTCTTTGCCAGTCTTTGCATTGACCTCTGTTGTTTCGTCTATCTTGCGTTTTTCTCAGTTTATTGCCTTTGTTTACTCCTTTTTTATTTCTTGTTTATTCTTGTTTATTTCCTTGTTCTGTTTTGTTTATTCTGTTTTGTTTTATTTCCTAGTGTATTCTCCTCTTTATTTGTTTATTTATAATTACATCCTTCCTTACCTGCACATACGTCCGCCTTCACGTCTCCCTGCCTGGTCGCCTTCACACTTATCTTGTGCAACAGAGGTAACTCTTGCTCTTCCTTTCCTGGGGTGGTCCTGATGAGAGCCAGTTTCATCATATCGTTTTTGACAGTCTTTGCGACTGCACTTAAGTCTTTGAAATGTTTCGGATTGACTGACTGACTGAATTTCTTAACTATTTTTTCTTTACTTAGTTGAGTAGTTCTTGCTTCTTATAATGTGGATTAGAACATTACTTAAATAGAGCTGTTCACTGTATACCTGTAACTCTACCTCTTCACTACTTTACAACTGATGCTCTCAAACACATTAAGAGACAAGCAATTCAAATAATTAACTCTTGATGAGTTCAGCACAGCTGTTAACTAAAAGCCTGAAATTGAAGGTGACTCTACCTCATAAAGCTGACTGAGAAAATCCAGCAGAGATGTGCAAAACTGTTAATCTAATGTAAGCAAGTGATACAAAACATAAATAATAAACTTTATTGCTGCTATATTATTGTGTGTTTTATTCAAGGTCATTTTCGTACCAGTTCATTACTTTTCTGGCACATTAGACCCCAGTTACCCCACTGTCTCGCACTCCTTGTACCTAGTCCTCTCACCCAGAGTCTCTTCACATCTGTCTCTCTCTCTCTCTCTCTCTCCAGGTGTTCCTCAGCGAGTGCATTGGGCCGCTTGTCATCTACCTGATGTTCTATTTCAGAGTGCCCTTCATCTACGCCCCCAAATACGACTTCAAAACCAGCAAACACTGGGTCGTACAGTGAGTATCTGATCACAAACCGTTTAAATGTTAATGGAAATTTATTCAAGTGAAAATTCTTTAACAAGTTACTGATATATACTGATTCTTACAGCTTTCCACTGGCAAAAAAAAACATTTTTAAAACCATTTTCTGTGGCATTACTCAAAGGGCCCTATTTTAGTGATTCATAGCAGATCAATGCAGATTGTGGAGCTGGATTTAGGGCATGTCAGTGTGTCTTTGTGTCATAAGGGCACAAAAAATACATATTGCGCGGCTTGAAACACACAAAAGGCATGAACTACTTCTCTTAAATAATCATGGCTGTGTTTTGGGCGTAACGTGAAATAAACCAATCAGTGTGCCAGTTATCATTCCCTTTAAGAGGCAGGTGAGCTCTGACTTTGGCGTGTTCGTATCTTAACAGTGCTGCGCTTTGTGCAGCTCAGCAGAGGAAACCGAAAAAGTAATTGAGAAGGAAATATATAGTAATATATATATAGTACATTTCAGACATATAGTACATACAAATAGTGGTAATACATCAGGACACACAGTGCCTTGAAAAGTGTTCATACTTCTTGTTCTTTCACCAACCACTTAAATGTATGTTCCTGACATTGTATGTGACAGACCAATGTAGAAAGTAATTCAAAGAAATTAATATAGTAATTTGTATTTTTCCCCTATTTTCCCCCTATAAAACTGTTGTTTCACCATAGTGAATACATAGCAATCGCCCAGTCAAAGTCCTGACCTAAATTCTGGCACGCCTTAAAAATTGCTATTCATGGAGGCTTTTCATTCAATTCGACTGATTTACAAAAAAAAAAATCAGTCTCTGGATGTGCAAAGCTGGTAATGACATACACTGAAAGAGTTGCAGCTGTAATTGCATTAAAAAGTCTCTTTTAGGTTTTGACTAAGAGGGCTGAATACAAATTGCGCTGGCCTCCTGTATCACAATGTGTAGCTAGATTAGTAATCTTCTCATACATTGATGTTAAATAAGGATACAAATGTGGGTTAAAATAACCTGTAACATTAAATTATATTTTATACTTTTACTATATTAACTGGTGGAAGGATCCAGTGGGTTGCATGCAATCTATCTGACCCTGATTTGTGTAACAGTGAAGTTATATCAGACATGATGTTGTGAGATGTTGAGTGAATGTTTGCTGTCAGGCCGTGGTGTTAATAAAGAGGAGAGGCTCAGGTCCAGGAAATGTTCTTGTACCTCAAGGGTAAAGCTGGTTTAAACTGACCCCCAGATACAGCACAATTCTGAGAAAGCTCTCATCACTCTTCTGTCTGTTCTCTTCAGTCTAGCCTGTCTGTGTCACTCCTTCCATTATGTAAAGAGGATCCTGGAAACACTGTTTGTCCATCGGTTCTCCCATGGCACCATGCCCCTGCGCAACATTTTCAAGGTGAGGTAGCGTCTGTCCCCAATTAAAAAAAAAAGAACCTGTCAGTGTTTTTTTTTACTCGCTCTGTTTCAGATAAAGTGTGTGAAAAATGTTGCATTGCTTTAAAATAATCTTGACTTAATGTGAGTCAATGTGAGTTAATGTGACGTGAACCTGGAATGTAATTCACTCACTCACTCACACACTCACTC